>NC_057807.1:418434671-418467101 GCF_018294505.1 Triticum aestivum
GGAGGGGTGGTTGAACAGGACCCCGTGGTGTGGAGGGCTGGATGAACAGTAGACGGTGGAGGGGTGCCCGTGGAGGGGTGGTAGAACAGTAGCCGGTGGAGGGGTGCCCGTGGAGGCTGGATGAACAGGAGCCCATGGAGGCTGGAGGAGGTCGACGGTAGCCCGTGGAGGCTGGAGGAGGTCGCCGGTGGAGATGAACAGTATCCCGTGGAGTCCTATTTTGCGGTATGCCACACCCCTCCCGATCAACAGGGCCCCCGTTTCGACCGTAGGATGTCCATTTTATCCGTTTGCGATACGCCACACCCCTCCCGATCAACAGGACCCCCGTTTCGACCGTAGGAGGTCCATTTCGTCCGTTTTGCAGTACGCCACACCCCCCGATCAACAGGACCCCGTTAGGTTCGTTTCCTCTGTTTTTTGGTACGCCAGACCCCTCCCGATGAACAGGATCCCGTTTCAAACATGGTCGGTCGAACACAAGGCCGTTTCCTCCGTTCTGCAGTATGCCAGGCCTCGTTTCCATCGGCTATTCCGTCCAAGCCCTCCCGATGAACACGACGACGCATTCTGTTCCGACGTAGCCGGTTGCCTCCCCATGAACACGACGACGACGTTGTTTCTCCGTTTTGACCCAGCCATGTACATGAGCCCTCGTTGTACGTATGCACGAGTAGGTGTTCGAGACCCCGCCCGTATGTACACATACGTGGCCGTATTTTCTTTCTTGCACCCTGGCCGTTGTACGTACGTGTACATGCTACGTGCACGCCTCTACTACGACACGTGCGCGCCTCTACATCGACCAGTATGTACGTACACATTCGCGACCAGAATGAGAATGCTACGTACGCTTCGACCAGGTGGGTGCCGACTGTCAGGCACTTCCTTGCCTGCGAAGATGTAGCTGGTGGGTCCCAGCAGTCAGGGGGGCGAATCGTTTTTTTTTTTGCATGGACGCACTTCCTTGCGTGCGAAGATGTAGCTGGTGGGTCCCAGCAGTCAGGGGGCGAATCGTTTTTTTTGCCCAGACGCACTTCCTTGCGTGCGAAGATGTAGCTGGTAGATCCCAGCAGTCAGGGGGGTGAATCATTTTTTTTGCCCAAACGCACTTCCTTGCGTGCGAAGATGTAGCTGGTGGGTCCCAGCAGTCAGGGGGAAATGTTTTTTTTGCGAAATCCAGTGGCCCGTCCGGTGGGTCCCAGCTGTCAGGTGGACGAATCATTATTTTCCGTGTAATAAGGAGGCACTTCCTTGTTGTGGCCGTGGACCCAGCTGTCAGCCTCTCCACGTACAGTCCATGTCCGATGGAAGTCGTTCCTTGACCACGTTGACCACGCCGCGTCGAGAGCACCAGGGCGGTGGACGACGGCGAGGCCTAGGAAGGGGACGACGGGGAGCCGGGGAAGACGCGGTAGTGGAAGCCCACGCGGAGAGGAGTACGAGGGTTCACTGGTTCGGCTGCGGTGTGAGGCTGTCGTCGCCATAGAATAACAGGGGGTGTGGGTGAGTAGAGGGATGGCCTGGCCAGCGGTGGGAATAGTAGGGGGCGGTGAGGCCTCCGCGGTAGCACAATCGGCCACGGGAGGCAGGAGCATGCGGCACAACCGGCGCTGCTTTGGGCGGCTGGAGCAAGAAGACCAGAGGTTGAAGAAGCACTACGGCCGTTGGATGGATATCGTACGGTCACTGGAGCTAGAATCATTCATATTGACTATAGTTGACAAAGGCCCCCGTCCCAGTCAACTTAGTAGGCCCACAAGTCAGCCTCCCACCATGGTGGGTCCCAGCTAGCAGGGGGAGTATTCTTTTTTTTGTGCGTAATAAGGAGGCACTTTCGGTGGGTCCAAGCTGACAGCGGGGGGAAGGTTTTTTTCACGAAATACGCTGGCCCGTCCGGTGGGTCCCAGCAGTCAGGGGGGAAACTTTTTTCGCGAAATAAGATGGCCCGTCCGGTGGGTCCCTGCTGTCAAGTGGAGGAATAATTAGTTTGTGCATAATAAGGAGGCACTTCCTTGCGGCCGCCTGGACCCAGCTATCAGCCTCTCCACGTACAGTACTCTTCCGATGGAAGTCGGTCGTTGACCATGTTGACCACGCCGCGCCGAGAGCGCCAGGGCGGTGGTCTGGACGACGGCGAGGCCTAGGAAGGGGACGACGTGGAGCCGTGGAAGACGCAGTAGTGGAAGCCCGCGTGGAGAGGAGTGCAAGGGTTCACTAGTTCGGCTACGGTGTGAGGCTGCCATCGTCGCAGAATAACAGGGGGTGTGGGTGAGTAGAGGGATGGCCTGGCCAGCGGTGGGAGTAGTATGGGGCGGTGAGACCTCCGCGACATCACAGCCGGCCACGGGAGGCAGGAGCACGTGACATGACCGGCGCTGCTTTGGGCAGCTGGAGCAAGAAGACCAAAGGTTGAAGAAGCACTACGACCGTTGGATGGAAATCGTACGATCACTGCAGCTAGAATCGTTTATATTGACTAAGTTGATAAAGCCCTTGGTACGCGTCAACTTAGTAGGCCCACAGCTCGGATTTGGCAGAGAACATATAGCCCATTTACGATTTGTAAGAATGTACATCCCATTTTTTAATTCTAATGGAATTTACTACAGCCCATTTACAGTTTGTTAAAAGTACAGCCCAACTTCTAGCTAGGACAACGATTAATAAATTCAAACAACCGCTCAAAAAAAAATTCAAAAAAAATCCCACATTTTGATGGAACCCGAAATATTTTTATCCGAAATTTCTGGTCAGGTTAAATATAATTTCAAAATAAAGTTGTATTACGTTAAAATCCAACGAAATATTGCGTGCGCAACAAGTAATGAAATTAAAATTTTCAAATTCCAAAAATAATATATTTTTCAAACTAATTACGTGTTTGGTGCATAGTAACTGTCCAATTATTATAATTACATCCCATTTATTATTTCTTAAAGTCCATTTTCTTGTTAAGCCTAATGCATACCTCCTAGGAAAGTTTGCAGCCCAGCGGGGCGGAGAATAACAAGTTGACCCAGATATTGTGTACAACTGTCGGCCCAGTTGCATTGCTGATGTTGAAAAAAAAGGCCTGTGTAGTACAGTACAACCTAACATGGTTACTCAGCTCACATTCAGCGATGCCGGAAAGGCCCAAACAAGGCTTCTGTACAACTTTTTGAAGTCACTGAGCTCAATTAATAACTTAAGAAAAAAGTTAGATTACAGTGGAACCTAATTAAAAGTTGTCATGAGAAAATAAATAATTCAACGGGTCCCACTTGTGTTGTGTGCGTGTGTGCGTGTGTGTGTGTGAGAGAGAGATAGAGAGAGAGAGAGAGAGACCCATCGGTCTATGCTCGTAAATACATCTTTCATCCATATGCATTGCTGATGCTCAGTAAAAACTTATATAGTTGACACAATCATATAGAACATCATAGCACACTGAACTTGCATACAAAAATTTCACGCAGGCAGCACAATCAGGATGGAAGCAGTGGATCGCTACGGGAAGGGCTATGTTGAAACCAACGAAGTCGTACATAACGGTTCATCGTCTTTATCAATGACGGGGAAATATCTTGAATGTTGTGCAAAGAAAACAGACAGACAACACAATAAGTTTTGCTAGCACATTAAGTTGACGTACAACCCTTTCTAAAAAAAGTTCAGGTACAAAATTAGAACAGGTCACAATCAAATGTACTGGCATATCAGTGTTTCACACCCATAGCTCGGATTTAACTAGTATCTGACAAGATTTAGTTGTTACCTCAAATTAGAGCACATCCAGGCAGCCAGTCGTGCCTCTTCTCCCAAAGAAGCTGAAAGTGCAACTATCCCTAGGTGGTTTTGGTAATTCATAACAATATATAGCTCATTGAGCTAATGCTATTCCAAGACTATTATTTCAGGAAAGCTTAGTGAACGGCATGGCATGGATGATGAAAGTGGATCCCTCAAAATACTAAGGACAAAGGATTGGCTCAACCTCAAAAGCTCAAGACTCTTCATTTTATATTTTAGTGATCCAAGATCACATTGACTCTATAGGAAAAGCCAATAGTATCAAGGAGGGATGAGGTGTTGCTTAATGAGCCTCTTGCTTCATGTGCTTAGTGATATGCTCCAAAACCCTCAGCTACTTTCTCACAATCCACAAATGACCTAAACCCAAAGCCAAAATCGGTCACACCGATTCTTCCTACCCGGCACCACCAATTTCAAATGTCATAGCCACTGCCACAAACCCTAGGCAAATCGGTCCTACCGATAGGGATCTCGGTCTCACCGAGATGGGATTGTAATCTCTGTGTTTCCCTTCGTAACGTTTTGGTCTAACCGAAGTGAGCGATCGGTCCCACCGAGATTGCAATGTAAACTCTCTATTTCCCTTTTGTAACATTTCGGTCTCACCGAAAAGAGCAAATCGGTCCCACCGAGTTTACCTGACCAACTCTGTGGAAAGCTTATTACCAAAATCGGTCTCACCGAGTTTGTGTAATCGGTCTTACTGAGATTACGTTATGCCCTAACCCTAACCGAATCGGTCTCACCGAGTTGCATGTCGGTCCCACCGAAAATCAATAACGGTCACTAGGTTTACTAAATCGGTCCGACCGAGTCTGTTGAATCGGTCCCACCGAGTTTTGTAAATTGTGTGTAACGGTTAGATTTTGTGTGGAGGCTATATATACCCCCTCCACCTCCTCTTCATTCGTGGAGAGAGCCATCAGACTAAACCTACACTTCCGACTTACCATTTCCGAGAGAGAACCACCTACTCATGTGTTGAGGCCAAGATATTCCATTCCTACCATATGAATCTTGATCTCTAGCCTTCCCCAAGTTGCTTTCCACTCAAACCCTCTTTCCACCAGATCCAAATCCTATGAGAGAGAGAGTTGAGTGTTGGGGAGACTATCATTTGAAGCACAAGAGCAAGGAGTTCATCATCAATGCACCATTTGTTACTTCTTGGATAGTGGTGTCTCTTAGATTGGCTAGGTGTCACTTGGGAGCCTCCGACAAGATTGTGGAGTTGAACCAAGGAGTTTGTAAGGGCAAGGAGATCGCCTACTTCGTGAAGATCTACCGCTAGTGAGGCAAGTCCTTCGTGGGCGATGACCATGGTGGGATAGACAAGGTTGCTTCTTCGTGGACCCTTCGTGGGTGGAGCCCTCCGTGGACTCGCGCAACCGTTACCCTTCGTGGGTTGAAGTCTCCATCAACATGGATGTACAATAGCACCACCTATCGAAACCACGCCAAAAACATCCGTGTCTCCAATTGCGTTTGAATCCTCCAAACCCTTCCCTTTACTTTCTTGCAAGTTGCATGCTTTAATTTCTGCTGCCCATATACTCTTTGCATGCTTGCTTGATTTGTGTGATGATTGCTTGACTTGTCCTAAGATAGCTAAAATCTGCCAAACTCTAAAATTGGGAAAAGGTTAAGTTTTTAATTGGTCAAGTAGTCTAATCACCCCCCTCTAGACATACTTCAAGGTCCTACAAGTGGTATCAGAGCCTTGGTCTCCATTTGCTTTGATTTCCATAGCTTTTGGTGGTCATAGCATTGGTTTCACAACCTAGGAGAGTATGGCGTCTAGCGAGGGAAATTATCACCGTAGAGGTCCTTACTTTGATGGTACTAATTTTGCTAGTTGGAAGCATAAGATGAAAATGCATATTGTCGGACATAACCCCACCGTTTGGGCAATTATTTGTATTGGCTTGCAAGGTGAATTCTTTGATGGGAGAGACCCGAACCGTGAAGTAATGCGGAAGAATTGAAGATGCTGCAATACAACGCTCAAGCTTGTGATATCATCTTCAACGGATTGTGCCCCGAAGAATTCAACAAAATCAGCCGTCTTGAGAATGCAAAGGAAATTTGGGATACTTTGATTGATATGCACGAAGGTACCAAATCCGTCAAGGAATCCAAGTTGGATGTGCTCCAAAGTCAGCTTGACAAGTTCAAAATGAAGGATGGTGAAGGTGTCACTCAAATGTACTCTAGGCTTGCTCTTATTACAAATGAGATTGCCGGCTTAGGGAGTGAAGAGATGACCGACAGATTCATCATCAAGAAGATCCTAAGAGCATTGTATGGAAAGTATGATACCGTGTGCACATTGATCCAAATGATGCGAAACTACAAAGATCTCAAGCCAACGGAAGTCATTGGAAGAATTGTTGCTCATGAGATGTCACTCAAGGATAAGGTGGAACTTCACAACAAGTCAAGTGGTGCTTACAAAGCCTCAAGTGAAGCCCCCACATCATCAAGTGAGAAACAAACCTTCAATGAGTGAAACAAGCCTCAAGTGAAGCTTAGTGAGCCTCCGCCGCGCGATGGAGTAGGCCCTGTGCCATCCATCGTTCTGAGCAACACGGGGACTCTCCCTAACATGTGGACTCTTAGGCCGACATGTGCTCGAAATTCATGCTACCTTTTCATCCCCTAAGAGTCCACTGGGGATGAAAAGATCCTTATTCTTTCTTTTTTGGAGAGCCCTTTTTTTCAGGATCTTTTGAGAGCCCGGCCTGAGAGTCATAATTGACCTATTTGGCATTGCGTTACTACTAGGCCCATATTCAACGACACCTCACTAGCCCAAACAAGTGTACATCATCGAAAAGACACTGAGCTCAAATTATATAGCTTAAAAAAGGAGATATACTTTGAACACTGGAGAATGGTGTAGTTCGAGACAATAAATAGTTCGAAACAACGATATATACAACATTCAAACACTGACTAGTGACTACTACTGACATAAATAGCAAGACATGACAGTTCATAAGAAGTCCTTCTACACCACCAAAACACACCCATCGGCGACGCTCAGACTCTCGTGATCCAGACGAGAATGACATTCTAAACAGAAGCAACTATTACATAGTAAGAGTGACATAGACGAGGATGACCAAATGACAAGGAATATGCATAACAAAAGAAAGAACTACCCATCCAGAACCAGCAGCAAAGACAACAAAGTCATTCGAAGAGATGATCCAACACCATCATAATTTGCAGCCCTGCTTCAGCGACCAGTGATCCGGAGACACCAGTACTCCACCCTTTTGATGCAACAGCCCAATTACCTATCAACCTGAAGGCTTGAACCACATCACTGCCTGTCGTAATTGAGACATCCAAGGATCAAAGTTAATTCGGATGCCTTTGTCATTCTCACCTTCTTTTGGCTGCAGGTTGTATCGTTGACAATCAGGGGAGTTTTCTCCCGAACTCCTAGGGATCGCCGTGTAGACACGGTTTTCCATAGCAAACAGAGCCTGTCTGCCATCGAGTTCCTTGCCAACGGTGATCTCCTGGTTAATCGGATAACTGAGTCTGATAAACAGAGAGTGTGAACCAAGGCTTTTTACCTGCCTCCAACTAAAAAATCCTAAAGGCCCCAACAAGCTGGTATCCTGCTCATAGACGTAACAGCCACTGTCTGGATACTCACGTATTACACTATGCTTGTATACAGTGGGGTTTTTGCAATATAACTTTTCTGGCTCATGTGCCCGGATGATCATCAGTCTTTTGCCGTCGTATGATCGAGTGAGGAACCAGTTGTGCTTCCCTGTTTTTGGCAAAGGTGGTGTGATTACAAAGGGCAGTAACTGTAGGGACACTGCATCATATCAAAAAGGACAGGCATTGTTAATGTAAGATCAGCATTGTTCAGAGTATGAGTAGGATAATGCAAGAAACAGCATTGATATGTCCCTGTTGGAACTGGGAGGAAAATACAGGGAAATGTATACTGGGTTCGAAAATATAGAAGTGCCATGCATGGTTATACTCATGTTATCTCGCAATCGATTCTTCACAGGAAACTACCATGTCATGCATGTTATGTAATCATGTTCTGTCCTCACAAACAAATTCTTCAAGGTAACTAACAGACCATGCATTATTATATACTCGTGTTCTGTGGGCAAAAATTGTGTGAGGATATTATTCTAGCCATTGATTGCTGAAGGGCGAATATAGGTATGTACACATGGTAAGCATTACAGGATTTCACTACTTCCAAATATAGAGTTCTCCATATGCACATTTACTTCCCTAATGTATGGTTAGATGAAACCAACAGTGTGGTGCATGTTTCTACATCATGAAAATGAGGAAACTAACATGGCCATTGATACACACTCATATTTAGTAGTAGTATATAGATTACTGTAAAATAAGGATAATATCCATATATTCCTAACCGTTTGATTATTCAAGGTACAAATTGGCTGTAATGAAATGGTCACAATCGCATGAATTAACTCATTCCAAATATAGCTAATTTACGGTGTCTCTAATACATTGCCATAGTTCTACTCAAATTATGATCAAACAGGGATATGCCAATCATCACAAAAAGTTCAAACAGTGTCATGGCGTCATCATTAACATGAGATGGAAACAACTTACACGCGCCGTCCCAGCAATACGTGGTGCCATCTGCTTTGTCGATCGCGTAGATGATGCCATTGTGTTCAATAGCATCATAGAAGTGTGTATCAGCTTTGATGACGATCCACTGCGAGCCGAGTTGTCTCCAGCTAAAGAAGGCATCGACGTAAAGATAGGCGAGTCCGCGGTCGAACAAGGCAATTAGCTTGAAGTCTACGTAATTCGCATGTCGTGTGGGCACTTGGCAGATTACAATCTTCTGCAAAACAAGGTCCGTCCAACTGACGTAGTAATCTAGATGACTTGGACCGCGATGGTAATACTCTATATAATCCAATGGAGGAGGGATAATCTCATGGGAGGTCTGGAAGTTCACGAGCACTAACTTTTTACCGTCTTCTCTGAAGGCAGCCATCCAGTGGGAGTTCATGCCGACCCGGTACATACCTGCCAAGAAGTTTTGGGCGATGGTGATTGGATCGATGTCGAGGGAAATGATGTACGATGACCCACTACATACCTGCAAAGAAGTTTTGGCTAATGGAGATCGGATTGAAGTCAAGGGGCATCATGCACGCCTCCGTATCATGGTGAGCCAATCTCGCAAGACCAGATAGCAGCAAGCACGGTGTCTTGAAAAGCTTAGGCCTCGCTTCGACGATGGCCGTGTGCATGTCCCTCGAGCATGCAGCCAGCCGCAGGGCGCTCAACATATCCATACACGAACAATAGAGGTCGAGGATGTCGCTGGGGAGATTGCTCCAATCGCGGCTCATATGGATGCTGCGCGGTTCGCGTTCGGCCATGGTGGAGTTTGGAAGGGGGCTTGATTTATGGGGCAGAAGGATGTCGGTGCTGGAGTGGCTAGCGAGGGGAATAGTGGTACTGGGGGAGGCGAGTGAGGCGACGGTACACGAGGGCACAGTGAGATGGAGATGGAGAAGGAGACGGAGATGAGTGGTGCTATGGGAGTGGAGAGGGAGACGAGGCGAGGCGCCAATGTGCTGTACAGCGGCGGTGATAGACTGCAGAGTGCACAGGGTGAGGCTGACTTTGGTAACCCAAACACGCCGCCTCGCTTGGACTAGTGTCAGGCGCAGGGTGTTGTCACTTCACTGTGAGGACCGGATGAATAGTATTTTGACCATCAAGTGTACCACAGTTGTACTACTAGTAGTAGTAGTAGTAGTAGTAGTAGTAGTAGTAGGAACATGAGTACTCTAGTATTGTATAGCGAAAATAGGTCTCCCGTGCTAGCATGCCTATTCACTTCATCGTTCAGGTATCATCCATATTGCAAGCAGAACCAAATTCTCGTGCATGCCCAATCAACGCGCTGCCGCGATGCATGCAGTGGTCATTCTGGTGCATCAAGGACGGCATGCAGATCGTTCCACACTTGAGAAGAGGAAAAATGGAAAGGTAGAACGCAGCAGTAGAGGTAGAGAACGCTGGCTAACGAGGTTGGGAGGGGATCGAGTAGGAAGTTAATGCTCCACGCCTAAAGGTTTTGGGAAAACCTGATTTTCATAAGGTGACTTATACTCACCTAAACGGAGGGAGTATTCCTTAACCAGAGAATGTTGTGTCTCCCACTCACGCGCTCAAAAAAAGCTATGACACATTTTTTTATCTATTTGCATAGGTCCCATCTATCAGGAAGGATGGGCACGTACACGAACATGTACGACTCATCAGTCTACCCGCATAGCCTTTTAGTTTAGTCTACCTAGCCGTCTAATCAACTTCCTGCACGCCACTTCTCCCATTTACTTCTCCATCGGTAACCGATTCTCCTCGGCTTCTTCACCTCCCCTTCATCTTCATTTGCATCCAAACCCCATTGCATTCACATTGTTTTAACCTCTTTAAATAATCATCTACTACTTCAGTTAGACTAGCCATCTAATCCTAATTCTCCAAACCATAGCCCTCTGTTCCAGCGGTTCCAAATGGTGAAAGAGATCAAGATGCAGGTTTTTAGCGTCCAACATGTCCTCGTCGAAGGCTCGATGAGCATAGTTGCCACCATCACCATCCACCCAAGGGTTGTTCGGCGGTGGATCAACAATGTATCCAACTCCCTCGAAAAGGTAGAGACGAGAGTCATCAGTCTCGATGCAGAGTACACGGAGCGTGCCCCTGGGAAGATCCAGCGCGCCGCCGTCCTTCAGCTGTGCCTCGAAGATGATGTTTTGGTGTACCACATCATACACTCGCCCTCCATACCAGGTGAGCTTCATGATTTCTTGTCTCGGGAGGACGTATACTTCTGTGGGGCAGCCATCGAAGGGGACAAAACAGAAGCTGGAGCCGTACAATCTTGATTTGAAAAGCATCGCTGACCTACAAACCAGAATCAAAATTCCTGTAGAAGATTGTGATAAACAGACACCATCCCTATTCGACGTAGCAAATTTTGTGCTCGGTACAAATCTTCAGAAGGGTGACAAGACGGTGGCATTAAGGTCGTCTGGATGGGAGAATTATCCCTTGACGTACGAGCGGATAAAATATGCTTCCCTCGATGCCCGTGTGAGTTTTGAGATAGCTGCAAGGTCCAAAGAGCTTGTTGCGAAGCCGTCTCCCATAGAGAATGAGAACAATAAGAAGAAGAAGAAGAAGAAGAAGAAGAAGAAGAAGAAGAAAAGGATGCACCAGCAGGAGGGCATTATGGATGGATGAACTATTTCCTCTCTTGTAAAAAAAATTATTCCCTCTTGGTGTATATTGATATAGATGGACTATTTCGATGGTGTGCATGTCTTTGGAACAGAGTAGTAGCATGGGTCCGCTTGACTATAAGGAACTATTTATCCGCATATATAGCTTTCTCTGCTACTCCTTCCAGTGATCGGTATGCAGTGCATGTGTCCGTAGACATGACAACTTGTCCATGGAAGTTCAACTACGGCGACCATCACGTTTCATCTCGTGATTCCCACGACGCCTCCCCAACCCACGGCACCACGCCCCCTGACGTGCGCCTCACCCCTCTCGGCCGCACCGCCCCTCTGCCTTTGTGTGCATGACATGTGGGCCACCTAAAATGCGGTGAGCATCAAGTTTCTACCATAGCCACCCGCGATTCCCATGACGCAGCTCGAACCCATGAAACCACACGTCCCCCGACCTGCGGCTCACCCCTCTTGGCCCCACTGCCCCTCTACCTTCGGGAGCATTACATGTGGACCAGTGACCTATCGGGTCCACATGTTATTGACTCAAAGGTAGGTGTAGTAAGGCGCTGAAGCTCAGTCCCGACGGCCCTGAGAGGGAAATGTAACTCATGCGCTAGGGCTTGTGGTGCTCCCGCAGCACGAACTCGTGCCAAACTCGAGATTTGTTTCTTTACTATACATGCACACAACGATTTAATGGACATTGTAATCTCAACATGTGATGGGGAGCTCTAAATTTGAATTCGAAACTTATAAAACAAAAAGATTCAAAACAAATAAACTGGGAGAGAGGGAGTATATCGTAGGATGTGTCCCATACAAAATAAGTCCCCTGGTTTGTCACGGCGAAGATGCGGTTAGAAAGGAGCATAGCGTCTTCCTACTCATATGGCAACAAATCGGCTGTAGACAGCATGGTCCACCTTTGACCGCCATGTGCAAGGTTCATGCTATCTTATTCAATCTCACCGTGGTTCCATCGTACCAATTCATGTGGTGGCTCGTTGCATGGCTGATCCCAATGTTGGACAAGGTTCTCGAGAACGGTGTCACCGTTGTAAATATTGTGCAAATTGATGTTGGTACCCTCTTGTACATATGCAAGCCAATCTCCACTCGCACCGAGCCTAACCTGTGAAACAGTGGGCAGGGGGAGAATTAGGAAATGGACACGGAAGTAGTCTTTAGAATGCATTTACTATGTGAGCAAACTCATCTTACCTGCTCATTGGAGGAAATCCGAGTGCCCCTCAACGTCGGCATTTCAAGGGGCGTCAACTTGCAACTACGGCCATGCCGCGCTGGAGAGACCCCCAAGGAAACATCCTCGTGCATTCCACGGAACATCAAGATGCATTTGTATGAGTAGTTTATCTTGTGAGAGAAAAAGATGAACGAGGGAAGGCCTCTAGAGATAGAGATGGACACTACTACTACCAATGTGCTGGCCCATGCGTTGCAATGGATCCAAAGTAGTAGAATAATACTTGTTCACGTGCTTGAAATATAAACACTCTAGTTTTGATATACATGTCTCAGCAGACATGACAGCTTGTCCATGGAAGTTGAACCATGACGACCATCACGTTTCTTGTTTCTACCACTGCCACACCCACACGCGATTCCCACGACGCCGCTCCAACCCACGGCACGACATCCCCCGACGTGGACATGGATCCTCTGACGTGGCTATCACTGCCTTGCCCTGCCTTTCCTTCGCTGACAGGTGGGACCCACGCTTATGGGTCCCACATGTCAGTGACAGAAAGGTAGGATTGTTCGCGTCAGGGGATCCTCATCCCCCCAACGTGCCCCTCATCCCTCTCGGCCCCACCGCTCCTCTGCCTTTGTGTGCATTACAGGCGGGTCAGCTGAACTGTGGAGACCATCAACTTTCTACCATAGACACACCCGATTGGACGCGGTTTGCCTGCTCCGCTGCTGTGCTCCGATCCATACTCCCGCACCATCGAATTTTCATCCAGCGGCTGTGACACATTTCATCTCGGGCATCAATCCTCAGCTGGAGTACTTATGTACTATAGGTAGTACCCGCCGGTGTGGCCATCTACGCCTCGTAACGCCCCGACGCCCAGCTGTGGCACCCTCGCCACGGCCACGCCACCACCGGCCGGTTCATCTCGAACGAGTGAGTCGCGAACCACACCACCACCATGAGAATGACATGTGGGCTAGCCGCATTTAAGGTCCGCATGTCATTGACTTATAGGCCGGGCACTAAGCCACTGAAGTTCGGTCCCGTGGGTCTCGAGAGGGAAATGTAACTCCTGCGGCAGGCCTTGTGGTGCTCCCGCAGTACGAGCTCGTGCCAAAACTGGAATTTGTTTCTTACTACTACCAACTAGTACTAGTAAGGTACACGTGCATTGCACGCATGAGATTCTGGTGGTTTGTGCATTATGCTTCTACATGTGGAGTTTTCTGGATTCTAACATGTGGCAAAATCTGGTGGAATGTAAGGTTAGGCAAGTTTGATTAACTTAGGTGAGTGTTCGGTTCAAGCCACACCTTAGGCAAGCCACACTAAGGCCCCACATGACATACACACAAAAAATGTGGCAAGATTCCCTTAGGCTTGCCAACTTGTGGCTCTCATTTTGAAGAACGAATAACTTTGCCTAAGCTTAGTTGTGGCAAGGTTAGTCATGAATTAAGTTCAACCATGGAGTCTTCTAGATTATACATGTGGCAGAATCTGGTGGATGATATCCAACGGCCAGTAGTGCTCGGATTTGCCATCTTTGTACCGTCGGATTGGCTTCATCCAACGACCAACTTTCAAAGTTTTTCACACACTATATAGGGGGTATAGATATAGATGTGTCGGTCTGTTGCAATGGATCCAAAGTATATCTATTTAGTGGAGTGCACTCTAAACACATTATCTATTTATTTTTCTCTAACCTTCCGTAGCCATGCAACCAAGCCACATAAGCTTCATGGGTGCCCCCACATCATCTGATTCATACTACGTTGATTGAAAAAAAGATAAATCACCCAAAACAAGATCTTCCCGTTTTTTGTTCCTACGATGTTGTGCCATGAACGTACCTACTAGTTGTATAGTGGTAGTACTAGTAATATAGTATTAGGAGTACAAACTTGGTACTAGTAGGAGTAGTACTAGTACGGAATGCTCCTACTCTATCAACGGGCCCCGTCTGACACCAAATTTCTTGGCTTCCGTGCTACAGCTAGATCTTCCCCTCGTTTCTATTTTCCAACCCGGCGGTGGGCGGGGTGTCGGTTTGCTCAACGGCGGTCCCACATGAAAGTGAAAATGCAAGGCAACATGCCTTCCCTAAGCTATGTGTCGTGTTGGACGAGTCGTGTTGTACTCCCGATTCCCGGGCGTGTGGGGGTGCGACGCGAAAGCGGCAGGCCTTTTCCTTTTACCAGCAATGTGCCCGTGCGTTGCGACGGATCCAAAGTAGTAGAATAGTAGTATTTGTTCACAAACTTGAAAGAAATCACTATTGTTTTGATATACTCCTAATATATTACTCCCTCCATACCTAAATATTTGTATTTTTTGATATTTCAAATGGACTATCACATATGGATTATATAGACATATTCTAGTGTTTCTAGCAAGATGCCCGCGCATTGCACGAAGTTGATGGAAAAGGTAAGAACAACTTATAAATTGATGGATGGAGTACTAGTTACAATGATGCATATAATTAAGCAAAGGGATCGCACATGTCGGTATTGACTGGAATGAGAATGCAACAGCACAATAAGAATTAAGGCCACGATGATGCGATCGTAGTGGTGGTTACAGAAGACAAGAAGAAAGATGGATCCACGAACGTACGACCTCCTCCTCCTCAACTTAGTGTGTCGGGCCACCGACCGGTAGCTAAGGAGTGGCGGCTTTTGTGGCGAGGTCGAGGTGCTTCTCAGCAAAGGCATCCAAGGCTTCCAGCCGGTTGAGGAAGGCCAACATTGTAGCGTCCTCATTGGCCTTTTGGATACCTATGTACACGATTTGCTCGTACACGTGGATGTGCAGGTCGATGAATTCTTGCAGGGCGAGGCGCCTCGCAGTGAGCGTGACCTCCAGGTGAACATTCTTCGTGGCGTTGGTGGGCAGTCGCAGGGCCACCAGTGCTTGAAAGAGGTTCCGGCCATGGAGGCCAATTAGGGTGGTAGGCAACGAGGAGCCCGGGCGCACGGGCTGGAGGAGTACGGCGATGTCGTCCGCGAGCTTCTTGTGGACGGTGAACTTGTTGCTGGTGGCAACGATCATCTGGTCCAACTGAGAGTCGTAGTTGGCGTCGACGACGGCCATCCACCAGCCGGTCTCCAACACCGTCTGGAGACGATCCTCGGCACCATGCCGCAGGCCGGCGTCGTGGACCATCTGGCGCAGCCGCTGGCCGCTCGCGTGCATCGCCGCCCGCTCATGCGCATCTCCGCCATGGGTCTGGAGTGAGCTCTTTTGCACTTAGTGTAGGTGCTTAGGCAAATGCTTAGGTGCGTACGATGTGGTAGATGCATTGGAATGGAGGGGCGCCTTTATATGAGGGCAATGAGGGCAAACTGCGTTGCATTCACATCGTGCAGCCTCTTTTCCCGGACCTCCTCCCATTACTTCCCTCATGCATTAATTGAAGGAGGATGCATTGGCCGTTCAACATATCGAGAACCGCTACTCCCTCCCTCGTCTGCATTAAAGCCGTATTAGGAACTGCACCGCCCGCTGTCAAATCAAATACTCCCTCCGTCTAGGTGAGTATTAAGTCATCTTACGAAAACCAAATAGTAAACACATAGGCGTGGTGCATTAACTCTCACGTTGTTTCTTATATTTTGACATAAATAGAGGAATCAACCAAGAAGAGATGTGGGGCTTGTAGTATGCTTTTAATGACTTGAGACTATCAAACATGACATGCAGTGGTCAGTTTGTTGCACAAGAACAAATACAACCCACGTCAGCACACACGCATCTTATAGCATCACATCCAATGGCTATAAAATATGAATGAGACCAAATTATATCTCATCTAGATGAGTTCTAGCAAACTGTATTAATAATACTTAGTACTCCTGCGCCATGTATCATATATTAGTATCATGTAGTACTTTATTTATTGCCATGTATGACACATAGTACTCAACTCTCTCTCTTTCTTCTTTTAATTCTATGACACCTCATCAAAATTGGTAAGGCTAGTACCATTACAACCAGCCTTAGCAAATACTAAACATTAAGTTCTCTCGTTTTACTCTCCACCTTGGTCACCTAGACAGAGGGAGTATACTGTGCGGGCTTTTCCTGCGTGGTAGGCGGGGCAGTTCCGCCTAGTCGGTTCGACAAAGACGCAAGAAGACGAAGGAGTAGGCGGCTGCAAACGTAGGGATGTGTGATTTGACAGCGAGTTACTGCTGGACAGGTGGGGCCCCGTGATTTGACTTGCCATTATCATTTTAACTATGGCGCTACGACCGGCATGAGTCTCCCAATTCCTGACCACCTCCATACAGGTGCCTCTCCCAATGCTCCACCATGTAGTAGAGGCTGGCTCTTGCATGAGAGCCCACTTCTCCACTTTTTCCTTGCCTCTCTTTCCTCCACATATGTAAAAATGCCATGTAAAGCGCACTATTGTACTTACTTGCTTCTACAGGTGCTTAAGCTTGCCACATAGGCATAAAGTCTGATGTGGCAAATTAATCAAGAAGAGAGAGACTAGTTTGGTGACCCAAGGAAGAAATGGTGCTAAGCGCGTGTACCTAGGTGAAAAGGCAATTTTGAGTCTATAGCTAATTAAATGAAGCAAACTTAGCAACACCATTTCATTGGAAGAGGTCACTCCTTGGCAAATGCAATAAATACTAGTACTCCCTATGTCCCATAATATAAGAACGTTTTTGGCACTACACTAGTGTCAAAAACGTTCTTATATTATGGGATGGAGGGAGTACGAAGAAAGAGATAGAGAGAAGTAAAAAAATACACTTATAGCCAACCTTATAGCCAAAACCTTGTTGTAGTATGAGTGACTAAGTGATGACTATGTATGACGTGCCAACATCAGATAGCCTAACGCACCATGTTAAATCTCCAAGGGCGCGACCGCAAGAGCAACGCGGCGGTCGTGGTAGGCGCGACCATGATACGGGCTGCTGGAAGCCCTTGGATCTGAGATCAAATGGTCGCATGCTAAGTTGCTGAAAATTTGCAGAATAACCCTCCAAGATAGGATATTCGCCCATAGGTCTAGAATCACGCCATGCAACCATTCGATCTCAGATCCAAGGGCTCTCGGAAGCCCGTATCATGGGAGAATGGAAAGCCACTACCTTGCCGTTCGCACACTGGCAGTTCGCTCCTACTCGTCCCGGCACGTCCTTATTTACTACGGCGGTTCGCTCCTAGTTGTCTCGTCCATTCACATTACGGCAGTTCCACTAATCCTAACCCTCCTCCCAAATCCATGGCGTCCCAAATCTCCCCGATCGGTGGTGAGTACAAGGTTAGAACCATCACCGGCGATGAGTTCGACGTCATCTACACCTGTTCTTCCGCGACGGTGAAAGGATGCCTTTCTCGCTTCAGACGCATGTTCAAAGACTCAGATGATGAGTGGGTCGTTGGGCTAGATGTTGAGTACACCATAGTCCTGGGACGAGAGAAGGATCTAAAGGACGAAGAGAGGAAGAAGCCCGCCGTGATCCAGGTTTGCGTGCATGACTTATGCTTGGTCTACCACATATGCCATGTCGATGTTGAGTGCCATGATTTTAAGGACTTCCTCGAGAGCAACCTAGTCAAATTCGTTACTGTAGACTTTGGTAATGACAAAGAAGTCCTGCGTCGGATAGGCCACGTCATAGGCAACATCTTTGACCTCCAGAAGAATCGGCTGGTGTCCTCTCGTTAGCCTTCAATGCTGACCCTGGCAGGAGCCATGGTTCATCCTTTGTACGGTAAACTGGAGAAACCTCCATACACGTTTCATCGTCATGCATGGCAGCGGAATGTACTAGATATAGACCACATCCACTATGCTGCAATGGATGGCTACCTTTGCTTCAATATCTACAAGGGTTGGATGAAGAGCAACAACCAAGTGTGCGGTTCAAGCAAAGAAGTATCGGCCAAGAGGAAGAGGGACAAGGACGAAGTCGAGGACGTGGACGAGGACTCTGAGTAAGGTGGCAGTGTTGTTGCTCATGGTGGTTCTAATGTAGTGTCTACCAGAATAGTTGCAAAGTTTAATTTCAGGTGTGCTTAATTTAATTTGAGGGATGTGTTGTGCTGAGCCCGCAGTAGAACTATGTTATGTTTCTTCTTGTTACTTTAACTCTTCAGTACGTACATACTAGTATTTCTTACATTTCATCTTTTAGTTGGTATAGTACTACCACTCGTTTCTTCACATTATATACGTACAATATATATGGCCAACATCATATAGCCAGCAGTTTAGTTGTCAAAGAATTTCAGGGTGCTTAGTTTTGTTAAAGAATTCCAGGGTGCTTAGTTTTATTTGAGGGGTGGGTTGTGCACTTGTGCTGGACACCATTATTGTGATGAGCCTTTTTAATAGTACTATATGCATAATTTGGCGACGAGCGCTCTCTATATGTACCACCTTTTTTTAATTTCAAGTTTTGCTCCATGGCGCAATCCATCGATACTACTACTGTACAAAAGTGGAGTATATACATTTTTTAAAAGGCTAGAGGGCGGGGCAGTCTAGCTCGGTCGGTTTCACGAGAGGTGAGGACCTTTGTGATTTGACGGCTCATTACTGCTGTCAAATCGAATAGTACTGCGTCGCCCGCTGCACGCCCGGCGCCTCCATTAAACCCCTCCGTTAAACCCGCATGCAAACCGAGAATCCTACTCCGGCCACACGTCCGTTCATGAGCGGGCCGGAATTAAACGCAACATCAGCCGAGCTCCTCCCCTCCGCCCTTAGTTTAAACGAGGCCAGACCCCGGCCAAGCTCCTACTGTCTGCCCTCTATTTACACGAGGCCAGATAGACAGCGAGCAAGAATCGCACCCCTCCGCCGCTCCCCCATCTCCTCCTTCACCATGTTCTCCACTCTTCTGATGGCTTCCGATGAGCCGTTCTCTGGCATATTACCCGGCTAGGTGGCCCGCCAAGCCCTCCGGATACGGGCGAGGCCGCTCGGTGCTTCACCAACCTCGCTTGGCCCGACGGAGCCAGTTGCCGCCCCAAGCAGGCGCGTGGTTCAGCAACTCGCCGCTCCAGTTTAGCTCGATGAGGAGTGGCGAGTTGCTCCACGCCGGCACGGCGGGGAGCACGCCGGTACGGGCGCCATCGCTGCCTCGTCGTACCGCGCCACCAGTGTCTGCGGTGGCCGCGCCTCCCATGTCTGTGGGCGTGCCTCCCGTGCCTGCGGCAACGCCATGCAGGCAGAGACAGAAGCCGGGTGCGTCGAGAGCAACGAGTCGGTGGCCAGCTTCTCCGTGTCCGCCGCCATCATCGAGGAGAAATAGAACACGGGAGGCCGCCGCCACTTGGGACCTATGAAGGCCACTGCCGAGGCGACGACCGCGGATTCAGGTGGTTTCTTTGCTGCTTCGTCTCTTCCGAGGACCTTCATCGACCCCGCAAGTGTCTGACGGACATGAGGAAGACAAAGGGATCCGCGAGCGGCCATTTAGAACTAAAATAAGTCTAGATACATCCATTTCTAGGACAACTATTTCCGGACGGAGGGAGTATTAATTATACAAGAGAGCCGGATTGGCACCTCTTAGTTCATGTAAATGTAATGAAATCCATCATGTTTATATGAAGATCCGGCTTTTTTATACGAAATCCTTCATGCTTATATGAAATCAGTCCGTGTTTGCATGAATTTCATCTGGTTGGTTAGAGTTGTAAAAATGTATGCCGCTGGCGTTTGATGTCGTCCTTCGCGGAAGGAAGCGGGAGGAAATTTGCCGGTTGCCGTTGGAGATGCTCTTTATGCTAGAAATAATAGAGTGACATCCAATCCATTTGAGTTAATTGCCTGTATGATTGTCCCTATATAAAAAGTTAATTGCATGTACAGTGTACATGTGACTTGCAGGGTGGCTACAGCTTCGTACAGAAAGTTAAAAAGAAACAAGTCCATCCTTAATCTTGTATTCTAAGTACTCTGTGGGTTCCACTGTCAGTACAGTAGCGAAAGAAGTATATATTAAATAAGTAGAGTAATATATAATATAAAAATCTAAAGTTAAAAGACAGAATTCGAACTCATGTCATTGCGTTGCGAGCATCCGGCGCTAACCAGCCCAGCACATTTTTGTTGTAGACCATGCTGGAGATATATCTCCATGTCTACTCTTATATATACTCCATTCGTTCCTAAATATTTGTCTTTTTCAGATTTCAAATGGACTACCACATACGGATGTGTATGTAGACATATTTTAGAGTGTAGATTCACTCATTTTGCTCCGTATGTCTTTTCGGGAAGGGGTCTGATTTGTCCTTGATTTATTTATGAGGTATCCAGATGGCACTGCACCGCCAAGAAAAGAGGGTAACATCAAAATTATGGACTACTTTTTTGAGTGTGTTGGTAAGGTCCGGTCATAGTCACTTGTTGAAATCTCTAAAAAGACAAATACTCCCTCCGTCCGGAAATACTTGTCATCAAAATAGATAAAAGGAAATGTATCTAGACATATTTTAGTTTTAGATATATCTCTTTTTATCCATTTTGATGACAAGTATTTTCGAACGGAGGGAGTAGAAAACAGAGTTGGTGATGATGGTGTGTGTGCCATCCTGCAATATAGGCCGTCGGATTTATATCTAACGGATAGGAAAGAAACTATAGGAATTTTGCAAAAATATACCCAGACGTCTCTCCACGTTCGCAAATAAGGCCTTCCCTCATTCAGCCTTTTCTCTCACAAGATAAACTACTCATACAAATGCATCTTGATGTTCCGTGCAACGCACGGACAGCTAGCTAATTTCTTTTAAAATAGTTGCTACGATAATTGGGTTGAAGTGATATATTTTATGTCTGCCCCGAATGATTTCAGATTCACTAGTAGTAACAAAGAAAAGTTTCCTTGTTAATTAACAGAAAATAGGGTGAAAACTATCACATGAGGCCGGTAAAAATAAGGCACACTGGGTCCAGAGTCATCGTCACTATAGTTGTGCGCGCGCGAGAAGTCTACATATTGAGGGGGCTACCGAGCGAGACACCGAGACACAATGTTTGAGAGAGAAACCAATTGACAGATTATGATCAGATCGAGTTGTCACCCTTCTGCTATCATTGTTGGGGAAGGGAGAGAAAGACGTATCGAGAGTGTGCGCGGTAGGCACAGAGGCACAACTAGCGTGTGTGTGTGTGTGTGTTTGAAAGAGGAGTAGATAGATTATTATCAAGATCGATGTGCCACCCTACTCCTTCGGTGTCAGGTAGTCTGTGTGTGTATGTTTGAGAGAGAAGCCAGTCGATAGATTAGTATCAAGATCGAGGTGTCACCCTACTCCTTCGGTGTTGAGAAGTGTGGGTGTGGGGGGGGGGGCAGTGACACTCACATATCTCTACTCTTATAAAAAAACAGAGTTGGTGATGATGGTGTTCCTGCCATCCTGCAATATAGGCCATCCGATTTAAATTCGACGGACATGAAGGAAACTATGGCAATTTTGCAAAAAGATACCCACACCCCTCTCCGTATTTGCAAATAAGGCATTCCCTTGTTCATCCTTTTCTCCCACAAGATAAACTTCTCATACAAATGCATCTTGATGTTCCGTGCAACACATGGGCATCTTGCTAGTAGGGAGAAGGAGTTTGTGTGACACATATCTAGCTATATTAAGGGATAGGTAGATAGCATATGTGTGAGAGACATTATTATACTTTGAGACATTAGTGGTTGTGGGTGTGGACGGAATTAAATGGGTGGGCGTGTTAGACATAGAGAGCATGTGTGTTTCTGTGTGAGAGACTTGTAGGACGGGGTAGAAAGACGAATTTAACCCTGAAGGAGGGAGAGAAATACATGAAGTCCGCGTGTGTGATTCCGATGCCCACAGGGAAATGAGATATGTATGCGTGTGAGAGAGATTGCACAATTCATTCATGTATCACTATCTAGCGATCGTGCACGTGCATCGCTTGAACATAAGTCAATATCTACTTCGTATCGTGGCCAAAGGTACAACATCGATTCAACGCTATAAAGATTGGACACTCACATATCACATTTTTTTCTATTTAAATAAACCTTTTCAGTTGTGCATGCCAAAGTTACAGTGATGTTTCTTCAAACAACCAATGTAGCTATCATGTACATGCACCATCGTTACTCTTGCAATCAAATTCATTAGTCTTGGATGATTTAAGTTTCTATTTTAAAGTAATATTTGTAATATTCATATATGAATTCAACGGGTACGCAATTTATGAAATGGAGGCTATGTAATCATATGAGGTAACACTTTTAAGTAGCTGACTACAATATCCATTTCTTTTTGTGCGCCTCTACACTAACACGTCAATGCATTATGTTTAAAGTAAATAACCAATGGCACTAAATTATCTATTTACATGAGAAATACATAGGCTGAACGATTGATCCCTTTTTATGAACGCGCCACTACACCCGTACGATTGGCCGCGCCCGTGTGAACGTCCAGGTTATTGGTGCATCATCCCGAGTTATTGTCTTTTTCTAGGGTGGACTTCACACCAGTTATTAACTACTGACGCGTGCCCCGTGTACACAGTCTAGCATGACCTTCCCGCTAGCACGATCCAAAATTAGTTGAAACTGGATACGAACGATCCCGCGGGCGGCAAAATCTCCCGCCTCCTTCTAAAATTTCTGCCACCTTAGTCTTTAGCATGTGAAATCCCCCTTTTGTCCTTGGTGCATGGAGACCAACAGTTACAATACCACCCTCATCTACATGATAGGTCGGGGCTGCTTTGGTAACTTCCGGTTCCCCCCAATACACGGCACCCCCATTTCCTCTCCCCCTCCCGCAAAAACGACTAACTCCACAGCACCAGAGCATCTTACATCACACCGTCCGTACTTCATCGCCCTTTCTCCCCTCCCCTCTTGAAACCCTAGTCTGCTCATCCACCGGCGTACCATAGCCCATTCACTGCTAGCGGCGTTCACCTCGTCGGATCTGCTTCTGCGGCCGCATCTACCCCTCCCACCTCCCCTAGAAACAAGTAGACTGCTCATCCACCACTGTACCACAGCCCATTCAGTGCCGGCCTTGTCCACGGTGCCGGATCTGCTTTGCCGGTACTCTTGTCAACCGTCGCGCATCTGCAACGGCTCATTCGTACTCCCCACCGGAGACGCTTCGTCCACACCCCTCGGAGCCGCCCCATCGATGCCCCCATCAACGGCCTCTGATCCTCTTCGCCGACACCTTCCTCAACCCTACCAGAGCCGCTTCGCCGACACCTTCCTCAACCCTACCGGAGCCGCTTCGCCGACACCATCGTCAACCCTACCGGAGTAGCTTCGCCTATACCATTCTCAACCCTACCAGGGCTGCTTTGCCAACTCACAAGTCCACGGCCTCAGATCCGCTTTCTCGCACCCTCATCCAACCTACCGGAGCAGCTTCTGATGCCCCATCCATGGCCGCAGATCCGCATCATCGACACCACCCTTAACCCAACCATCGGAGCAGATTCTGACGCCCCATCCACGGCCGCAGATCCGCATCGTCGACACCATCCTTAACCCAACCATCAGAGCAGCTTTTGACGCCCCGTCCACGGTCGCAGATCAGCGTCGTCGACACCATCCTTAACCCAACCACTGGAGCAGCTTCACCTACGCCCTCGTCCACGGCCACAGATCCGCTTCGCCCACACCGTAGTCCACCCTACCGGGGCCGCTCCACAAACACCCTACTCGACAGTTCTAGATCTCCTTATCGGACCCCGACAGCCAGTGCAGCATCATCACCCTCGATGTTTCTAACCTGATTCCCACCATTTGGAGTGATGCTAAGCACCCGCCACGGCCTAGGTACTTGTCACCTTTAAACCCGTCCAGCATCACCTGCCCGATGTACTTCGAATATACTAACCGTTCGTTGTTACCTGTTATGCAGCTGGCAAAAACTACAAGGACGATGTTTCTTCTGGATCTAACAGCTTGGCCAACCAAGATCCTGGACTGAGGCATCGCTATGATCTTGTAAGCGTGTCTCTCTCTCTTGTATTGTTCTGTGCCTGCCAGCATGCTTTGCTAGGATTTTCGACCAATAATCCCTTTGTGCAGACAATGATTTCTACTACTGGCTGCTAAATTAGATATGTAGATGTCATACATGATACTACCTCGTACCTCCGTTCCTAAATATATGTCTTTCTAGAGATTCCACTATAGGCTACATACGGAGCAAAATGAGTGAATCTACACTCGAAAATGCATCTATATACATCTGTATGTGGTCCATACTGGAATCTCTACAAAGACATATATTTAGGAACAGGGGCAGTACATTACACAAAATCATAGGTGGCATGTAGGAATTCCAGTGCACTACATTAGGCTCCCTTAGAGTGCCTGCTAGTCCAGCATACAGAGTCATGGCTAGTATATGGTACGCACGCAATTGTTAATTGGTGGTTTAAATATGCACAAGGGATATGCAATGTAGTATCATGTAGAGATGTCTGAAATTAGTCGTGTCAACTTGCAGATAGGGTTACACAATGAAAAAGTACAAGATGTATGTGGCAATTTCATGGAACATCGCAAAAAAAGGAGAGGCAGCAATGAGCCTATACAATATGCTATGGTACGTCACTCCTCCATTGCAATCATCGTGACATGTTATTTGTATGCCAGTTCTATTAGCCAAGTTTCTTAGGGACAGTTATTACGAGTTATCCTAAGAAAATAAGCATCTGTGAATATAAGATCCATGTAATAAGCCAAGCAGTTCTTTTCATTGTGTTTTCAGCTTATCTTTGGTATGATCAGTGGAAAGTCTAGATTGCATTATATTTTTTTCATTTTGCTGTCCATATGGAAATTAATTTGACTTGCAAACATCACAAATTGAACCCAGTGCAGTAATTAATATGATAGGAAAACAGACCATCACTATTTGCTCAAAATGCAAATACAAAGATACCATCTACTTGGCACAATCTACTTTGGTTAATGTTTTCCATAGAGATCCCATTGCCTAATTTAAACGAAGAACGCATGACCCACATTTAAATGAAGAACAATTATTTATTGAAATTCGATGGTCCAAGTGGCTGGTTATTATCATATAGCAGCAGCACCTAAAAGCATCATATAGCAGCAGCGGCAGCAGCTCATCGCAACTCATCATACAACAGCAGCAGTCTGTAATTCAAGCAGCAGTCTGCAATTCATCATATACCAGCAGCAGCTCATAGCAATTCATCATATACCAGCAGCAGCTCATAGCAATTCATCATATAGCAGCAGCAGGAGCAGCTCATAGCAATGCATCATATAGCAGCAGCAGAAGCAGCTCATAGCAATTCATCGTATATTGGATCAGAATGAAAATTTGGCAAAAAATCAGAGGAGATCCTCGCCTTGTTGGATGAGCTCATCCTTCAACAACACCTCAAGGCCATGGCCTGGGAGGAGGGGAGGGGGAATAAGGTGCCTTCTGCCGCAGTGTGGCATCAGCCGTAGTTGTGCAGCACCCGCCGGAGTAGTGCGTTGGACGAACCACAGTGGAGCAGCTGCTGGAGACCATGAGAATGAGGGGCGGAGCTAGAGGGAGGAGCAGCCAGGGAGATTTTCCCCTACCCACCGGCCATGTAGCCTAGCTGGACATAGCATCGTCGAGGACCAGGCCAGATGGGACCACTGGCAACGGCTCGCTGAAGAACCCTAGTGCTGCAGGCAGGGGATCGAGGTAGAGGGAAAGGGAAGAGGAGATGCAAGCGGGCAGGGCAATGAATGCTTGCATGTTTGTTTTTACTTGAGGGTCAGGTGTGACACGGGCGTCAGCAGTTGCATTTTGAGTGTAATATAGGCAGACAACAGTCATTTCACTATTCCCCTTCCCTTCAATTTTTTGTGAGGTTCTACCCGAAATACCCCCCCCCCCTCCAAAGCGAAATTAGTTAAGCCCAAGCCATAACTAAAAATGACTTCTTTACATCTTTTATGGCTTATTTTGACAATATGCCCTGAAGAGGCGGAATCGAACTGGCCCTTAACCTGCAATTCAATTGTGCATGCAATGATGAATCACTACTGCCTGCTATCTGTACATTTAGGCATCATCATACATGGCATAACCTAATACATGTGCATTCCATTGTAGAATCTGGAATATGCAAAGTTTATGTTAGTTCATACGTTGCACATGATGTTTAAATGCCCCTTAAATCTGGTCAGTCAAGTGATGGTCTTTAAGCCTCCTTCTTTGCTTCTTTTCTTGATATGTAAGATTTTCTCACACATCTGTTCAATTGCTTGTTTGCATTAGCCAGCCATACTAGGACTGTTTGCTTTGATTACTTGATGTTCTTGACCTAACACTCTAACAGAGCTTGTCAACGATTTAAACACTAAGGGCTACTGTAGTGGGGCCTTGTCTAACTCATAGGTGACATAAAGGTTTGGTTGTACACTACAGTAGGCTCTCCAAGAGTACCTGGAGATCCAGTTCGAAGGTATGCCTAGTTTTTACATAGTGCAGACATAGTAAATGCTCATTTCATTGTGTGCAAGTGCAAGAGATGCGGCATGTTTCATTATGTGGTGTTGTTTTGTTATAATCTCATCCTTTTGTGTTCACAGACTGGAAAGTATGCATATTTATCTTCTAAGGAGACGAGTAACTAGTTTATGTCACCTTGCAGAGGGGGTGCAATGAAGATAAGATTGAGGATTTCCATGTACAAGATGTTAGGAAGGAGCCTTGCAAGAGAAGTAGGAGCTGCACTGAGCCTCTTCAACCTGCTAAGGTAAGTCACTGTATGCAACTCAACAGTTTAATTCCTTGTTTGTTTCAGGCATAGTTAATTTTCTCTTTTCAATTTCTTTATTTGTCCTCAGTTAATGAGATGCCCAAATAATCATGCCTGATGTTCGGTACTTGTATCACTATTAGTTGACATAATTAAAAGCCTTACCATTTAATTACTCTGCCGAAGTGTGCCCGAAGCTTTGAAGTCTATTAACCAACTATTATTGCATGAGGCTCACAATCTAGTTTATACTACGCTAATGATTGCATAGTTTTGCCTGCTGTAGTATGTTTGTATGAAACCCTTTGTTGTTCATTATGCTCCCTAAGACTTTAATTGAGGTATAGAATGGCCAACTGTTTGCTTACTTATACGCAACGTGTTGTCTAAATTTGTAACTTGTCTGTGTTTTGGATTGGGCCCCAACATCATGCTCCTCTGGTGAGCTAAGAGGGATTTCTGTATGCAGGCTGCACAGACTATCTTTTTTATAATTTTTAAAATATCACCTGCTTATGCTTCATGACGTGTAACATTTTTTGTTTCAAAGTGACGTGTAACATTATTGTTAGTCCTGTTTTGCCATGTAGTACAAAATAGTGTCTTGTTCGCTTCACTATTGTAACTATATTTTTTCCCTAGTCATGTGTACTTACAGAAACATTTCAGGATGAAGTGACATCAACACAAAGATCTGCGAGCAGTGCGGCATGGCCGTTACCGAATGATTATGGATTGGAATTGGAATGTGTTGATGTTCTCGAGCATCAACTAGAGGTGCCAAGACAACGTGTACATGATTGTCAACATATAATCAACAAGTTGAGACTGGACATGCAGGTATTAGATGCAGGAGTCAAAAAATGAAACAAGACACTGAGGTAACCATGAAGGAATTGGAGATTTTGCAGACTGAAATTTGTGCTATCTGAATCCGGCCAATCCTATTTTCTGAAGAGATTATAGTTCAAATGGAGTTAATTTGATGCGCGTCCATGATGTATGAGCTGTATTTTCCCAGTGTATGTAATTTGTTGTTTGTGTATGCTTTATTATCACCTGTGCCGAACCATAATGCCCAGTGGGTATAATCGGCTGTAATTTCTTTATTGTATAGTGTAGGATTATTCTACCTTTCTATGCCTTGATCTCTTTGTTGTATAGTGTATGCTTTTTAGAGGTGATAGTATTGAGTAGGATAATTCTTTGAATATGCTATATCGTTCAAACAGGGGCCAACTCGCCCGACCATGGCCCTTCATGGGCCGTCGGATCCATGGGCCATGTACGGGCCGTCGGATCCATGGGCCTTCTACGTCTCGTAGGATCCATGGGCCTTCTACGTCTTGTAGGATCCATGGGCCTTCTATGTCTCGTAGGATCCATGGGCCTTCTACGTCTCGTAGGATCCATGGGCCTTCTACGTCTCCTAGGATCCATGGGCCTTCTACGTCTCGTAGGATCCATGGGCCGTCGACTCATTTACGGGTCTTGTACGGGCCTTTAATGGGCCGTAGACGGGCCTTTAATGGAAATCATATGTTTTATGGGCTGACCATAACGGGCCGTTAATAGGCAGTATTTGGTGATGCTACGAAAATGGCCCAACAGACTAACGGTCCACAAACGAGCCGACTGTAACGACGGGCTGAACTTGGCCCACAAGCAGAAAATGACAGTAACGGGCCGTAAGTAACTGAATGCTGCAAATGAGCCCAAGAATAAATGGGCCCTTAGAAGGCCGAAAGTTAACTTGGGCTAGAAACGGCCCAATGGAATAACGGGCTGTTAATGGGTATAAAGTGATACACTGTTCATTACGGGCTAGTTTCACCACGGGCTGTTAACGGGTGTAAAGTAATACACTGTTCATTATGGGCCAGTTTCAGCACGGGCCGCTAATGGGCCAAGAGTTACAAAGGGCCTCATATGGGCCGAAAGACGCCATGGGCTATATATGGGCCAGAAGTGAAAACGGGCTGGAATCATATTGGATGGCCCAGATGACGCTACTGGGCCTAATTCGGATAGGGCGTAACGGGCCTTGGGTTAGCGGGCTGTAAATGGGCTATATGCGAATAGGTCGTTAATGCCAGCTTTTGACCAAGTCAAACGGGCCGGCCTTTTCACAGGAATGGCCCACTGTTGGGCCGTGCCACGTGTCGACGTATCATAGGCGCCTTATGTCCAGTGAGTGGATGACATATGTCCCAACGATGAGCCGACACGTGTTTCCTCCAGCCAATGATGATTTTACACATGGAAAATCCCCATTGGTCGGGGCTGTTAACGGGTTATCGGATCCAAAACCCGACCCGCCACGTGTCGGTCACCCTTGACGAAAGCACTTCTGTGATGCGCGATTTATCGTCATGGAAGTGGACACTTCCGTGATGATAATTTTGGTAATGTCATGGAACACTTCTACGACAGCATAGGTATGACTATCTTGATTCTGTCATAAAATCATCATGGTTGTACATGCATGAAAAAAAAACACGACCTACTGTGACAAACATGTATCATCGCGGAAGTGTATTTTGTTTGTAGTGCTCCCGGTGGGAGTAGGACTCCCCATGGCGCGCCCCCTCCTTGGCCGGCCACCCCCTTCTCCCTTGCTCCTTTATATACGGGGGCAGGGGCACCTCTATATACAACAATAGATCATTGATCTCTTAGCCATGTGCGGTGCCCCCCTCCACCATAGTCATCCTCGATAATATTGTAGCGGTGCTTAGGCGAAGCCCTGCGACGGTAGAACATCAACATCATCACCACGCCGTCGTGCTGACGGAACTCTCCCTCGACACTCGGCTGGATCGGAGTTCGAGGGACGTCATCGAGCTGAACGTGTGCTAGAACTCGGAGGTGTCGTGCTTTCGGTGCTTGATCGGTCGGGCCGTGAAGACGTACGACTACATCAACCGCGTTGTTCTAACGCTTCTACTTTTGGTCTACGAGGGTACGTGGACAACACTCTACCCTCTCGTTGCTATGCATCACCATGATCTTGCGTGTGCGTAGGAAAATTTTGAAATTACTACGTTCCCCAACGGTGGCATCCGAGCCAGGTTTTATGCGTAGATGTTATATGCACGAGTAGAACAAAAGTGAGTTGTGGGCGATACAAGTCATACTGCTTACCAGCATGTCATACTTTGGTTCGGCGGTATTGTTGGATGAAGCGGCCCGGACCGACATTACGCGTACGCATACGCGAGACTGGTTCTACCAACATGCTTTGCACACAAGTGGCTGGCGGGTGTCAGTTTCTCCAACTTTAGTTGAACCGAGTGTGGCTACGCCCGGTCCTTGTGAAGGTTAAAAAAGAACTAACTTGACGAACTATCATTGTGGTTTTGATGCGTAGGTAAGAACGGTTCTTGCTCCGCCCGTAGCAGCTACGTAAAATATGCAACAACAAAGTAGAGGACGTCTAACTTGTTTTTGCAGGGCATGTTGTGATGTGATAAGGTCAAAACGTGATGCTATATTTTATTGTATGAGATGATCATGTTTTGTAACCGAGTTATTGGCAACTGGCAGGAGCCATATGGTTGTCGCTTTATTGTATGAAATGCAAGCGCCCTGTAATTGCTTTACTTTATCACTAAGCGGTAGCGATAGTCGTAGAAGCAATAGGTGGCGAAACGACAACGATGCTACGATGGAGATCAAGGTGTTGCGCCGGTGAAGATGGTGATCAAGACGGTGCTTCGGAGATGGAGATCACAAGCACAAGATGATGATGACCATATCTTATCACTTATATTGATTGCATGTGATGTTTATCCTTTATGCGTCTTGTTTTGCTTTGATTGATGGTAGCATTATAAGATGATCTCTCACTAAATTTCAAGAAGTGTTCTCCCTGAGTATGCACCGGTTGTGAAAGTTCTTCGTGCTGAGACACCATGTGATGATTGGGTGTGATAGGCTCTTTGTTCAAATACAACGGGTGCAAAACAGTTGCACACGCGGAATACTCAGGTTAAAACTTGACGAGCCTAGCATATACAGATATGGCCTCGGAACACGGAGACCGAAAGGTCGAACGTGAATCATATAGTAGACATGATCAACATAGTGATGTTCACCATTGAAAACTACTCCATCTCATGTGATGATCGGACATGGTTTAGTTGATTTGGATCATGTGATCACGTAGATGACTAGAGGGATGTCTGTCTAAGTGGGAGTTCTTTAGTAATATGATTAATTGAATTTAAATTTATCATGAACTTAGTACCTGATAGTATTTTGCTTGTCTATGTTTGTTGTAGATAGATGGCTCGTGCTGTTGTTCCGTTGAATTTTAATGCGTTCCTTGAGAAAGCTAAGTTGAAAGATGACGGTAGCAATTACACGGACTTGATCCGTAACTTGAGGATTATCCTCATTGCTGCACAGAAGAATTGCGTCCTGGAAGCACCGCTGGGTGTCAGGCCTGTTGCAGATGCAACTAACTATGTTAAGAACGTCTGGCAGAGCAAAGCTGATGATTACTCGATAGTTCAGTGTGCCATGTTTTACAGCTTAGAACCGGGACTTCAACAATGTTTTGAACGTCATGGAGCATATGAGATGTTCCAGGAGTTGAAGTTAATATTTCAAGCAAATGCCTGGATTGAGAGATATGAAGTCTCCAATAAGTTCTATAGCTACAAGATGGAAGAGAATAGTTCTGTCAGTGAACATATACTCAAAATGTCTGGGTATATGTAACGCCCCAGATATACTTTCCATATTTGTATCCAACTCTTGCCGTCCCTGGCGCTAAGTTATATTTATTTCTCGGGTTTGGGTCTTTGTCTCCGTGTGTTGTTTTCTTTTTCGTGCATCTCTTATCATGTCATCACGTGCATTGCATTTGCATACATGTTCATCTCATGCATTCGAGCATTTTCCCCGTTGTCCGTTTTGCATTCCGGCGTTTCGTTCTCCTCCGGTGGTCATTTCTACCTTTCTTTCTTGTGTGGGGTTTAAACATTTCCGGATTGGACCGAGACTTGCCAAGCGGCCTTGGTTTACTACCGGTAGACCGCCTGTCAAGTTTCGGGTCATTTGGACTTCGTTTGATACTCCAACGGTTAACCGAGGGACCGAAAAGGCCTCGTGTGTGTTGCAGCCCAACACCCCACAAATTTGGCCCAAAACCCACCAAACTCTGCTCCATGTCCTAGAGCGTTCGATCACGATCGTGTGGGCGAAAACCGCACCTCATTTGGACTCTCCTAGCTCCCTCTATGCCTATTTATACCCCCCTCCATTCGGATCTCTTCTTCCCCCGTCCGAAACCCTAAAAAAAACAGATCCATCTTCCCCCGCGCCGGGCCGGACGTGTCCGC
>NC_057807.1:418467432-418477219 GCF_018294505.1 Triticum aestivum
AAAACAGATCCTCTTCCCCCGCGCCGGGCCGGACGTGTCCGCCCGCGCCGGACGTTGTCCGCCCCGCCGCCGCACCCACTCGCGCGCCGCCACGTGGGCCGCGCCCACATCGCCGCCGCCGGGCCCGCCAGGCCCACGGGGAGCCCCCGCGAGCCCGCGCCCCCGCGCCTCCTCCTTCCCCGAGCGCCGCCGCCTTCCGCGCCTCCGGCGACCGGCGCCGCCGCGGGACGCCGTCGCCACCACCGCACCGGCCGCCGCCGCGCCGGGCCCCGCCGCCCGCCACCGGCCGGCGCCGCCCCGGACGCCGCCGCCCGCGGTCGCCGCCTCCTCCTCCGGCGCCGCCCGGCCTCCTCTCCCTCACCCCGGCCTCCTCTTCCCCCACTCCGGCCGGCACCGACGAGCTCCGGCGCTGGTCATCCTCGGGAAACGCGCCGGTGAACAGTACCCGCGAGATCCCGATCTGGATCTGAGTTTTCGGTTGACTTCTCTCCCCCGAAACCCTAATTCTCGTGCTATCTTTGACTGCTTGTATCTCCGCAACCGTAGCTCCGTTTTGGGCGTCTGATATATCGAAATCTTCGCCTCGACATGTTCATCATTTCATTCCATTGCATCATTTGCATTTGAGGTCATCTTGATACCCAAAATGCTGTTAGAAGGAGGCTTCGTGAGTTAAATTGCAGATCCGTTAGTTCATCATGCACTTTTGTCATTTTTGCTATATTTAATCCGTGCATGATATGCCTGTGCCCCTTTGGGATGTATTGTGAAGCATTTTGTCTTCTTTCCAGAGGTGCCACCCATGCATTTTTAGGATGTGTGTGTTGTCTTGTGCAAGCTTGCAAAGTAGGGTACCTGGGGAATGCAGATTTCAGGGACTTAGTGATTTTCGCTAAGTCTGGGATATTTTAGTTCATGATGCTATATGTCCAGCTTGTTTCCTAGTGATCCGTGCCTCTTTTGAGGATGATCAGTAAGGGAGTTTTGATATTTCTGTCATGCTCTATCCATCCATGTCTTTGTTGGCATTTGTGGAGTGCTCTAGGTTGACTCAATCGAGCTCAACTTTTGCTTCGTTGTTAATCTGGGCAGATCGTCAACTTGTTTGCGATTTCGCCGATGCTACCGTTAGTGTTCCATGCATGCTATGCCTTCGTTCTTGCCATGTGTAGCTAGCACTTTGTGCCTTCTTGCTGGTTGTATGCTTTCCTTGCCATGACTTGCACCGTAGTGAGTGCATCGAGCTCGTTTACATGCCTTCGTGAGTTAAATTTCAGCATGTCTCAGTTTTCACTAAGTCTGAAAACTGATTGTGTTCGAGCGATGTTCGTAAGCTCGGTAGAGTATTTTGTGAACCCTTTTGGCCCCAGGTCACTTTGGGTGTTTTATTAAGCTTGTTGAGTAGCTCCATGCCATGTTCTTACTTGTCATGTTCAGGTTTTCTACCATGTTGTTTTGCTGCTCCGAAGAGAGCTTCGTGATCTGAAATTTCAGACTAGTGTTAATTTCACTAAGTCTGAAATCTGTTTTGCATTTGCGTTTTAGCCATGCTTGTTTGAACCTCTTAATGGATGAATTTTCCTATGGCTCAGTGCTAGTGTTTTGTCAACCATCTTGTGTACATCACTGCCATGTATTTTGTTTTCATGTTTGGTGGCTGTAGCATGTTCATTTCGTTGCATTTAGATGCCTACTTGCTGTAAATCGCAGACCGGTGTCATATCTTAAAACGCTCGCCATTTCCAAACCGTAGCTCCGATTCCAATGATCTTTATATCGTTTTCAAGCGATTTCATCCCCTCTATCCAGTGGAACACTTGGTTTTTCAAGATGAGGCCAGGTTCATGCATTTCCTGTCATATCTTGCATTTTGCATCCCGCATCGCATCCCGCATAGCATATCGTCATTTCATCATATTGCTTGGACTTGCCCGTGGTTGATTGTATCCTTGTTGCTTGTTTGTCTTGTTGGGTAGAGCCGGGAGACGAGTTCGCTACCGAGGAGCCCGTTGAGTTTGCTTGTGAGGATCCAGTCAACTCTGACAACTGTGCAGGCAAGATGATCATACCCTCGAAATCACTACTATCTTTGCTATGCTAGTTTGCTCGCTCTTTTGCTTTGCCACTGCTGCGATGCCTACCTTTTGCTTGTCAGCCTCCCAATTGCCATGTTGAACCCCTAACCCACCTTTGACCTAGCAAACCGTTGATTGGCTATGTTACCGCTTTGCTCAGCCCTTCTTATAGCGTTGTTAGTTGCAGGTGAAGATTGGAGCCGTTCCTCGTGGGAACATTTATTTACTTGTTGGGATATCATTATATTTCTATGTTATCTTAATGCATCTATATACTTGGTAAAGGGTGGAAGGCTCGGCCTCTCGCCTAGTGTTTTGTTCCACTCTTGCCGCCCTAGTTTCCGTCATATCGGTGTTATGTTCCCGGATTGTTGCGTCCCTTACACGGTTGGGCTATAATGGGAACCCCTTGATAGTTCGCCTTGATTAAAGCTTTTCCAGCAATGCCCAACATTGGTTTTACCATTTGCCACCTAGCCTCTTTTCCCTTGGGTTTCCGGAGCCCGAGGGTCATCGTATTTTAGCCCCCCTTGGGCCAGTGCTCCCTCTGAGTGTTGGTCCGAACTGAGCTGCCTGCGGGGCCACCTCGGGGAAACTTGAGGGTTGGTTTTACTCGTAGCTAGTCTCATCTGAGTGTGCCCTGAGAAAGAGATATGTGCAGCTCCTATCGGGATTTGTCGGCACATTCGGGCGGTGTTGCTGGACTTGTTTTAACCTGTCGAATCATCTTGTTGTACCAAGGTACCGAGTCTGATCGGTGTGTCTTGGGTGGAGGTCTATTCCTTCGTTGACCGTGAGAGCTTGTCATGGGCTAAGTTGGGACTCCCCTGCAGGGATTGATCTTTCGAAAGCCGTGCCCGCGGTTATGGGCGGATGGGAATTTGTTAATGTCCGGTTGTAGATGACTTGAACTAAACTTAATTAAAACGAAACAACCGTGTGTGTTACCGTGATGGCCCCTTCTCGGCGGAGTCCGGGAAGTGGACACGGTGTTAGAGTTATGCTTGCGCAGGATGTTCCTTTAGCTTCTCGCTCGTGCTTCGCCTTCTCTTCTCGCTCTCTTTTGAGTATAAGTTAGCCACCACATATGCTAGTCGCTTGCTGCAGCTCCACACATATTGGCCTTATCCATTCCTATGAGCTTAAATAGTTTTGATCGCGTGGGTGTGAGATTGCTGAGTCCCTGTGGCTCACAGATACTACAACTCCAGATGCAGGTCCAGGTGATTCTGCTCCAGTTGACGATTACGAGCTCAGGTGGGAGTTCGACGAGGACTCTCAGCGATACTACGTGTCCTTTCCAGATGATCAGTAGTGGTGCCTAGTTGGGGTTATCGATTCAGGACCTTGTCGCATGTTGGGGGTCTTTTCTATTTTGGCGCCGTAGTCGGGCCATGAGTGTTTGTTTGATGGATGTTATTTATGTACTCTGATGTGACGTGGCGAGTGTAAGCCAACTATGTTATCTCCCCCTTTTATTATGTATTACATGGGATGTTGTAATGATTGCCTGACTTGCGACATTGCTTTCAATGCGGTTATGCCTCTAAGTCGTGCCTCGACACGTGGGAGCTATAGCCGCATCGAGGGCGTTACAAGTTGGTAATCAGAGCCTTCCCCGACCTTAGGAGCCCCATTGCTTGATCGTTTTTAGCAGCCGAGTTGTGTCTAGAAAAAAAAATGTTTTGAGTCCTTAGGAGTTATATATCGGAGAGCTTAGGAATTCTTTTTACTTCTCAGCCTCCTCATCGCTCTGGTAAGGCATCCTGACGTAGAGTTTTGACTCTTCTCTTCTAAAATTTCACTAAAATTTTTTTAGGATCACGCGAGTATCTTGGTTTTGTTCCGATGGTTTTGTGACGAGAACATTGTTCTTGGTGCCTCCTGTCTTTAGGGGTTGTGGCAGTGTCCCGGGGAGTTGAGCTCCGAGGTGTTGTCATCACAATTTCATTGTTGCAATTCTGGTATACTTGAGATATGTTCGCCGACATCGAAAATCTCTTTTATGCAGTTCGTTGGTGAGATAACCTCGACGCCACCCAGTACTGGGGCGGGAGTTCGGGAGTATCGCCATAACTTGTATAACGGATGTTTTTCGAAGGTTGAGGTAGATGGTTTCCGAAGTTTTCCTGGTTATGTGTTGAAGGATGGATACAGCTGGATGTAGGATTTGCTAGTTTGGGTGAGATATTGTGCTTCCCCTGTATCCCCAACACCTGATTGCATAACCGGAAAGGTTCGGGAGTTTCATAGGTGGGAAATCTAGTAGCTCTAGTTCTTCTTCCACGGATATTGGTTTGAGATTGGGATTTCTTACCGATTATTCGTTCTTGATCCGTACCTTGTTGATTTATTTCTCTACCTTAATTCTTTGTGGCTTCGCAATTTATGGATATGTGATCATTTGAAGAGGAATGCATTCGTTCATTTTGTTCGGATGTGAAGACTATATGTTGCAATTTTCATTCCGTTGGATTCAGCTTCAATATTGTTGTCTATCTATGTGCTAATGGTGGTCAACCTCTTCAGGATGGCTCCTCCAACGCGCACGACTCCGAATCCTAATCCGCCTCCACCTCCGCCTCCTCCGGAAGCATGGCAAGCTGTGATGGCCGCTACTAACGCAAACACACAGTTGATCATGCAAATCCTTCAAGAGCGCAATCAAGGCAGTCAAGGGAATCAAGGCCACAATCAGCCCCACTTTGCTACTCTGAACCAGTTCCTCGCAAATGGCCCAAAGACGTTCAGCGGTTGTGTTGAGGCTACCGATGCTGACGATTGGCTAGTGGATCTGGGCAAGCATTTTGAATGTAGCAACGTCAGGCCTGAAGATTTCGTCAAGTTCGCTTCTTTCCAGCTCAAAGATCAGGCTGCAGAGTGGTTCCAGCAGTACAAGGATTCCAGAGGTGGACGTGTTATCACTTGGGACGATTTCCGTCAAGATTTCCGCGCTCATCACATCCCTCAAAGTGTGGTTGAGAGTAAGCGTCAGGAATTCCGCAATCTGAAGCAAGGCTCTTTGTCTGTCTATGACTACAACAAGTTGTTCCAGAAGCTCGCCCGTTTTGCCAAGCAGGATGTTCCTGATGAGAAGAGCATGATCTATCAGTTCAGGGGTGGTCTTCGTGAGGAAATTCAGCTCGCTCTTGTCCTCTTTGAGCCGTTGAGATACGATGAGTTCTACAACATGGCACTGAAGCAAGAGGCTGCTCAGATGAGATGTGATGCTTCCAGGAAGCGTGCCAGAGATGTTACTCCTTCTTCCTCTACTCAAGTGGTCAAGCAGCAGAAGTATTGGCTTCCTCCTCCTCCTTTCCGTCAGCCGTATCAGCAGAAGAGCAAAGGTGGCAGTGGTTTCTCCCACCCACCCAACCCAGGCTTTCAGAACAAGGCTTCGTCTCAAGCGCCAAGATCGAGTGCTCCGTATCACCGTCCGCTTTCAGAGGTCACGTGCAACAAGTGCCAACAGAAGGGTCACTATGCCAACAAGTGTACCAACCAGAGGCGTCTTCCTCCTCCTCCTCCTGTCAGATCGGCAAGTACAGCTGTGGTCAAGCACAATCCCAAGAACGCCAAGGTCAATATGCTGAATGCAGCTCAGGCTGAGGATTCTTCAGATGTGATCATGGGTAACCTTCCTGTTAATGATATTCCTGCAAAAGTTCTTTTTGACTCTGGTGCATCGCATTCCTTCATGTCATTTCCATTTGCATCGGAGAACAATTTTAGCACTAGGGCATTACCTAGAGCTATGCAAGTCGTCTCTCCAGCTAAGCGACTAAGTTCCAGTATGGAGGTGCCGGATATTTCAATCTTGATGGGTGATTTCAAGTTTCTCGCTTCTCCTATGATTCTTGGCAACTCGGATATCGATCTTATTCTTGGGATGGACTGGCTCTCTAAGCATAAAGCTCAGCTTGATTGTGCAGCCAGGCAGATTCAACTGACTCATTCGTCTGAGGAGGTCATTGTCTTTGCCGCTCGGGATAATTCCATCCGGTTGTTTTCTCTCAATGAGAAGGGTGAATTGGATGCTATTTCGCGGATTCCGGTTGTTTGTGAGTATCAAGACGTCTTTCCAGAAGAACTTCCAGGGATGCCTCCAAACCGGCCGGTTGAATTCGTTATTGAACTTGAGCCCGGTACGGAACCTGTGTGCAAACGTCCCTACAAGCTCGGCCCCGAAGAGTTGAAGGAGTTGAAGAAACAACTCGATGAGCAAGAAAGATTGGGTCTCATTCGGCCTAGTACTTCTCCGTGGGGTTGTGGTGTTCTTTTTGTGAAGAAGAAGGATGGATCGAGTCGACTTTGTGTTGATTACCGTCCAGTAAACAAGAAGACCATCAAGAACAAATACCCACTTCCCAACATCAACGAGCTGTTCGAACAACTCAAAGGTGCTCAAGTATTCTCCAAGCTTGATCTCCGTATGGGTTATCATCAGATTCGTATTCGTGAGCAAGATATTCCCAAGACGGCGTTCAGAACAAGCTTTGGTTCATATGAATACACCGTCATGTCTTTTGGCCTCGCCAACGCTCCTCCGACGTTCTCTCGCATGATGAACTTCATCTTCAACCCCTACACCAATGAATTCGTTTTGGTCTATCTCGACGACATTCTGGTTTTCTCGAAGAACAAGGAAGATCATGCCAAGCACTTGCGTTTGGTTCTTGACAAGCTCAGAGAACATCAGTTCTACGCCAAGTTCTCCAAGTGTGAATTTTGGCTCGATGAGGTTCTTTATCTTGGTCATATCATCTCCGCCAAGGGCATTTCCGTGAATCCTGAGAAGGTGTCCGCAATTGTGAATTGGGAACCTCCTCAGAACGTAAAGCAACTCCACAGTTTCCTCGGTCTCGCAAGCTATTGCAGAAGATTCGTTGAAAACTTTTCTAAGATCGCCAAGCCTCTCTCAAATCTTCTTCAGAAGCACGTCAAGTACGTTTGGTCTCCGGAGTGCGATATTGCTTTCAACACTTTGAAAGAGAAATTGATCACTGCTCCAGTTCTGACTCCACCTGATGAAACCAAGCCGTACGAGGTCTTTTGTGATGCCTCTCTCCAAGGTCTCGGTGCTGTACTGATGCAAGAGAAGAAAGTTGTTGCTTATACCTCTCGCCAGTTGAAACCTAATGAGAAGAACTACCCCACTCATGATCTCGAGTTGGCGGCAGTTGTGCACGCTTTGTTGACTTGGAGACATCTTCTATTGGGAAGGAAAGTGGATATTTTCACTGATCACAAGAGTCTCAAGTACATCTTCACTCAGCCTAATCTCAACCTCAGGCAGACTCGATGGGTCGAAATGATTCAAGAGTACAATCCGAGTATCGAGTATACTCCAGGCAAGGCTAATGTGATTGCTGACGCTTTGAGCAGAAAAGCATATTGCAACAGTCTGATTCTCAAGCCTTATCAACCCGAGCTTTGTGAAGCTTCCCGCAAACTGAATCTGCAAGTTGTTCCTCAAGGTTTCCTCTCTAACCTTCAAGTCTCTCCTACCTTAGAAGACCAGATTCGCCAAGCCCAACTTCTTGATGCTATGGTGAAGAAGGTGAAGATTGGTATTGCAAAGAGTCAGTCCAAGTACAAGTGCTACCGACTTGATGACAAGGACACTCTCTTTTTCGAGGATCGAATTGTTGTGCCCAAAGGTGAACTCCGTAAGGTGATCATGAACGAGGCTCACAACTCTCTCCTCTCCATCCACCCTGGTAGTACGAAGATGTATCAGGACCTCAAGCAAGCTTATTGGTGGACTCGAATGAAGCGCGAGATCGCTCAATTCGTGAACGAATGTGATGTCTGCAGAAGAGTGAAGGCAGAACACCAAAGGCCAGCTGGTCTCCTCCAACCTCTTGCCATTCCAGAATGGAAGTTTGACCACATCGAAATGGACTTCGTGACTGGGTTTCCAAAGTCCAAGCGTGGCAATGATGCTATATTTGTTGTCATCGACAAGCTCACCAAAGTGGCTCATTTCCTGCCTATCAAAGAGTCAATCACTGCAGCTCAATTGGCGGAACTCTATACCTCTCGCATTGTCTCTCTGCACGGTATTCCTCAAGTGATATCTTCAGACCGTGGCAGCATTTTTACCTCCAAGTTTTGGGATTCTTTTCAGAAGGCCATGGGCACCAACATCCGCTTCAGCACAGCGTTCCATCCTCAAACAAGCGGTCAAGTCGAGCGTGTCAATCAGATTCTTGAAGATATGCTCAGGGCTTGTGTGATCTCCTTCGGCATGAAGTGGGAGGATTGTCTTCCTTATGCTGAATTCTCATACAACAACAGCTTTCAAGCAAGTTCGGGCAAGGCCCCCTTTGAAATTCTGTATGGCAGGAAGTGCCGTACCCCTCTCAACTGGTCTGAAACCGGTGAACGTCAGCTGCTGGGTAATGACTTAATCACAGAAGCAGAAGAAATGTGCAAAGTCATTCGTGATAACCTCAAAGCAGCTCAATCCCGCCAGAAGAGCTACTATGATAGTAAGCATCGTGATCTGGTTTTCGAGATTGGGGATCATGTTTACCTCCGCGTCTCTCCCATGAAAGGTACTCGTCGCTTCGGTATCAAAGGGAAGCTTGCCCCTAGATACGTGGGACCTTTCAAGATTGTCAGCAAGAGAGGCGACCTCGCCTACCAACTCGAGCTTCCTTCAAACTTTGCAAATGTTCATGATGTGTTCCATGTCTCTCAGCTTCGAAAGTGCTTCAAGACTCCTGACCGCACCGTCAACTTCGAGGACATTGAGCTCCAAGAAGATCTCTCCTATCGTGAGCACCCAGTTGCTATTCTCGAAGAGACTGAACGCAAGACTCGCAACAAGTCAATCAAATTTCTCAAAGTTAAGTGGTCACACCATTCCGACCGTGAAGCTACCTGGGAACGCGAGGATCACCTCCGTTCTGAGTACCCGGAGTTCTTTCAGTCCTAGATCTCGGGACGAGATCTTTTCGTAGTGGTGGAGTGTTGTAACGCCCCAGATATACTTTCCATATTTGTATCCAACTCTTGCCGTCCCTGGCGCTAAGTTATATTTATTTCTCGGGTTTGGGTCTTTGTCTCCGTGTGTTGTTTTCTTTTTCGTGCATCTCTTATCATGTCATCACGTGCATTGCATTTGCATACATGTTCATCTCATGCATTCGAGCATTTTCCCCGTTGTCCGTTTTGCATTCCGGCGTTTCGTTCTCCTCCGGTGTTCATTTCTACCTTTCTTTCTTGTGTGGGGTTTAAACATTTCCGGATTGGACTGAGACTTGCCAAGCGGCCTTGGTTTACTACCGGTAGACCGCCTGTCAAGTTTCGGGTCATTTGGACTTCGTTTGATACTCCAACGGTTAACCGAGGGACCGAAAAGGCCTCGTGTGTGTTGCAGCCCAACACCCCCCAAATTTGGCCCAAAACCCACCAAACTCTGCTCCATGTCCTAGAGCGTTCAATCACGATCATGTGGGCGAAAACCGCACCTCATTTGGACTCTCCTAGCTCCCTCTATGCCTATTTATACCCCCCTCCATTCGGATCTCTTCTTCCCCCGTCCGAAACCCTAAAAAAAACAGATCCATCTTCCCCCGCGCCGGGCCGGACGTGTCCGCCCGCGCCGGACGTTGTCCGCCCCGCCGCCGCACCCACTCACGCGCCGCCACGTGGGCTGCGCCCACATCGCCGCCGCTGGGCCCGCCAGGCCCACGGGGAGCCCC
>NC_057807.1:418477612-418486074 GCF_018294505.1 Triticum aestivum
AAAACAGATCCTCTTCCCCCGCGCCGGGCCGGACGTGTCCGCCCGCGCCGGACGTTGTCCGCCCCGCCGCCGCACCCACTCGCGCGCCGCCACGTGGGCCGCGCCCACATCGCCGCCGCCGGGCCCGCCAGGCCCACGGGGAGCCCCCGCGAGCCCGCGCCCCCGCGCCTCCTCCTTCCCCGAGCGCCGCCGCCTTCCGCGCCTCCGGCGACCGGCGCCGCCGCGGGACGCCGTCGCCACCACCGCACCGGCCGCCGCCGCGCCGGGCCCCGCCGCCCGCCACCGGCCGGCGCCGCCCCGGACGCCGCCGCCCGCGGTCGCCGCCTCCTCCTCCGGCGCCGCCCGGCCTCCTCTCCCTCACCCCGGCCTCCTCTTCCCCCACTCCGGCCGGCACCGACGAGCTCCGGCGCTGGTCATCCTCGGGAAACGCGCCGGTGAACAGTACCCGCGAGATCCCGATCTGGATCTGAGTTTTCGGTTGACTTCTCTCCCCCGAAACCCTAATTCTCGTGCTATCTTTGACTGCTTGTATCTCTGCAACCGTAGCTCCGTTTTGGGCGTCTGATATATCAAAATCTTCGTCTCGACATGTACATTATTTCATTCCATTGCATCATTTGCATTTGAGGTCATCTTGATACCCAAAATGCTGTTAGAAGGAGGCTTCGTGAGTTAAATTGCAGATCCGTTAGTTCATCATGCACTTTTGTCATTTTTGCTATATTTAATCCGTGCATGATATGCCTGTGCCCCTTTGGGATGTATTGTGAAGCATTTTGTCTTCTTTCCAGAGGTGCCACCCATGCATTTTTAGGATGTGTGTGTTGTCTTTTGCAAGCTTGCAAAGTAGGGTACCTGGGGAATGCAGATTTCAGGGACTTAGTGATTTTCGCTAAGTCTGGGATATTTTAGTTCATGATGCTATATGTCCAGCTTGTTTCCTAGTGATCCGTGCCTCTTTTGAGGATGATCAGTAAGGGAGTTTTGATATTTATGTCATGCTCTATCCATCCGTGTCTTTGTTGGCATTTGTGGAGTGCTCTAGGTTGACTCAATCGAGCTCAACTTTTGCTTCGTTGTTAATCTGGGCAGATCGTCAACTTGTTTGCGATTTCGCCGATGCTACCGTTAGTGTTCCATGCATGCTATGCCTTCGTTCTTGCCATGTGTAGCTAGCACTTTGTGCCTTCTTGCTGGTTGTATGCTTTCCTTGCCATGACTTGCACCGTAGTGAGTGCATCGAGCTCGTTTACATGCCTTCGTGAGTTAAATTTCAGCATGTCTCAGTTTTCACTAAGTCTGAAAACTGATTGTGTTCGAGCGATGTTCGTGAGCTCGGTAGAGTATTTTGTGAACCCTTTTGGCCCCAGGTCACTTTGGGTGTTTTATTAAGCTTGTTGAGTAGCTCCATGCCATGTTCTTAATTGTCATGTTCAGGTTTTCTACCATGTTGTTTTGCTGCTCCGAAGAGAGCTTCGTGATCTGAAATTTCAGACTAGTGTTAATTTCACTAAGTCTGAAATCTGTTTTGCATTTGCGTTTTAGCCATGCTTGTTTGAACCTCTTAATGGATGAATTTGCCTATGGCTCAGTGCTAGTGTTTTGTCAACCATCTTGTGTACATCACTGACATGTATTTTGTTTTCATGGTTGGTGGCTGTAGCATGTTCATTTCGTTGCATTTAGATGCCTACTTGCTGTAAATCGCAGACCGGTGTCATATCTTAAAACGCTCGCCATTTCCAAACCGTAGCTCCGATTCCAATGATCTTTATATCGTTTTCAAGCGATTTCATCCCCTCTATCCAGTGGCACACTTGGTTTTTCAAGATGAGGCCAGGTTCATGCATTTCCTGTCATATCTTGCATTTTGCATCCCGCATCGCATCCTGCATAGCATATCGTCATTTCATCATATTGCTTGGACTTACCCGTGGTTGATTGTATCCTTGTTGCTTGTTTGTCTTGTTGGGTAGAGCCGGGAGACGAGTTTGCTACCGAGGAGCCCGTTGAGTTTGCTTGTGAGGATCCAGTCAACTCTGACAACTGTGCAGGCAAGATGATCATACCCTCGAAATCACTACTATCTTTGCTATGCTAGTTTGCTCGCTCTTTTGCTTTGCCACTGCTGCGATGCCTACCTTTTGCTTGTCAGCCTCCCAATTGCCATGTTGAACCCCTAACCCACCTTTGACCTAGCAAACCGTTGATTGGCTATGTTACCGCTTTGCTCAGCCCTTCTTATAGCGTTGTTAGTTGCAGGTGAAGATTGGAGCCGTTCCTCGTGGGAACATTTATTTACTTGTTGGGATATCATTATATTGCTATGTTATCTTAATGCATCTATATACTTGGTAAAGGGTGGAAGGCTCGGCCTCTCTCCTAGTGTTTTGTTCCACTCTTGCCGCCCTAGTTTCCGTCATATCGGTGTTATGTTCCCGGATTGTTGCGTCCCTTACACGGTTGGGCTATAATGGGAACCCCTTGATAGTTCGCCTTGATTAAAGCTTTTCCAGCAATGCCCAACATTGGTTTTACCATTTGCCACCTAGCCTATTTTCCCTTGGGTTTCCGGAGCCCGAGGGTCATCGTATTTTAGCCCCCCTTGGGCCAGTGCTCCCTCTGAGTGTTGGTCCGAACTGAGCTGCCTGCGGGGCCACCTCGGAGAAACTTGAGGGTTGGTTTTACTCGTAGCTAGTCTCATCTGAGTGTGCCCTGAGAAAGAGATATGTGCAGCTCCTATCGGGATTTGTCAGCACATTCGGGCGGTGTTGCTGGACTTGTTTTAACCTGTCGAATCATCTTGTTGTACCAAGGTACCGAGTCTGATCGGTGTGTCTTGGGTGGAGGTCTATTCCTTCGTTGACCGTGAGAGCTTGTCATGGGCTAAGTTGGGACTCCCCTGCAGGGATTGATCTTTCGAAAGCCGTGCCCGCGGTTATGGGCGGATGGGAATTTGTTAATGTCCGGTTGTAGATGACTTGAACTAAACTTAATTAAAACGAAACAACCGTGTGTGTTACCGTGATGGCCCCTTCTCGGCGGAGTCCGGGAAGTGGACACGGTGTTGGAGTTATGCTTGCGCAGGATGTTCCTTTAGCTTCTCGCTCGTGCTTCGCCTTCTCTTCTCGCTCTCTTTTGAGTATAAGTTAGCCACCACATATGCTAGTCGCTTGCTGCAGCTCCACACATATTGGCCTTATCCATTCCTATGAGCTTAAATAGTTTTGACCGCATGGGTGTGAGATTGCTGAGTCCCTGTGGCTCACAGATACTACAACTCTAGATGCAGGTCCAGGTGATTCTGCTCCAGTTGACGATTACGAGCTCAGGTGGGAGTTTGACGAGGACTCTCAGCGATACTACGTGTCCTTTCCAGATGATCAGTAGTGGTGCCTAGTTGGGGTTATCGATTCAGGACCTTGTCGCATGTTGGGGGTCTTTTCTATTTTGGCGCCGTAGTCGGGCCATGAGTGTTTGTTTGATGGATGTTATTTATGTACTCTGATGTGACGTGGCGAGTGTAAGCCAACTATGTTATCTCCCCCTTTTATTATGTATTACATGGGATGTTGTAATGATTGCCTGACTTGCGACATTGCTTTCAATGCGGTTATGCCTCTAAGTCGTGCCTCGACACGTGGGAGCTATAGCCGCATCGAGGGCGTTACAGTATAATAATCACTTGATTCAACTGGGAGTTAATCTTCCTGATGATAGTGTCATTGACAGAATTCTTCAATCACTGCCACCAAGCTACAAGAGCTTCATGATGAACTATAATATGCAAGGGATGGACAAGACTATTCCCGAGCTCTTCGCAATGCTAAAAGCTGCGGAGGTAGAAATCAAGAAGGAGCATCAAGTGTTGATGGTCAATAAGACCACCAGTTTCAAGAAAAGGGTAAAGGGGAGAAGAAGGGGAACTTCAAGAAGAACAGCAAACAAGTTGCTGCTCAAGAGAAGAAACCTAAATCCGGACCTAAGCCTGAGATTAAGTGCTTCTACTACAAGCAGACTGGTCACTAGAAGCGGAACTGCCCCAAGTATTTGGCGGATAAGAAGGATGGCAAGGTGAACAAAGGTATATGTGATATACATGTTATTGATGTGTACCTTACTAATGCTCGTAGTAGCACCTGGGTATTTGATACTGGTTCTGTTGCTAATATTTGCAACTCGAAACAGGGACTACGGATTAAGCGAAGATTGGCTAAGGACGAGGCGATGATGCGCGTGGGAAATGGTTCCAAAGTCGATGTGATCGCGGTCGGCACGCTACCTCTACATCTACCTTCAGGATTAGTTTTAGACCTGAATAATTGTTATTTGGTGCCAGCGTTGAGCATGAACATTATATCTGGATCTTGTTTGATGTGAGACGATTATTCATTTAAATCAGAGAATAGTCGTTGTTCTATTTATATGAGTAATATCTTTTATGGTCATGCACCCTTGAAGAGTGGTCTATTTTTACTAAATCTCGATAGTAGTGACACACATATTCATAATGTTGAAACCAAAAGATGCAGAGTTGATAATGATAGTGCAACTTATTTGTGGCACTGCCTTTTGGGTCATATTGGTATAAAGCGCATGAAGAAACTCCATACTGATGGACTTTTGGAATCACTTGATTATGAATCACTTGGTACTTGCGAACCATGCCTCATGGGCAAGATGACTAAAACGCCGTTCTCCGGAACTATGGAGCGAGCAACCGACTTATTGGAAATCATACATACTGATGTATGTGGTCCAATGAATGTTGAGGCTCGCGGCGATATCGTTATTTTCTCACCTTCACAGATGATTTGAGCAGATATGGGTATATCTACTTAATGAAACACAAGTCTGAAACATTTGAAAAGTTCAAAGAATTTCAAAGTGAAGTGGAAAATCATCGTAACAAGAAAATAAAGTTTCTACGATCTGATCGTGGAGGAGAATATTTGAGTTACGAGTTTGGTTTACATTTGAAACAATGAGGAATAGTTTCGCAACTCATGCCACCCGGAACACCATAGTGAAATGGTGTGTCCGAACGTCGTAATCGTACTTTACTAGATATGGTGCGATCTATGATGTCTCTTACTAATTCACTGCTATCGTTTTGGGGTTATGCTTTAGAGACGGCCGCATTCTCGTTAAATAGGGCACCATCAAAATCCGTTGAGACGACGCCTTATGAACTATGGTTTGGCAAGAAACCAAAGTTGTCGTTTCTTAAAGTTTGGGGTCGCGATGCTTATGTGAAGAAACTTCAACCAGATAAGCTCGAACCCAAATCGGAGAAATGTGTCTTCATAGGATACCCAAAAGAGACTATTGGGTACACCTTCTATCACAGATCTGAAGGCAAGACTTTTGTTGCTAAATTCGGATCCTTTCTAGAAAAAGAGTTTCTCTTGAAAGAAGTGAGTGGGAGGAAAGTAGAACTTGATGAGGGAACTGTACCTGCTCCCTTATTGGAAAGTAGTTCATCACAAAAACTGGTTCCTGTGACAACTACACCAATCAGTGAGGAAGCTAATGATATTGATCATGAAACTTCAGATCAAGTTACTATAGAACCTCGTAGGTCATCCAGAGTAAGATCCGCTCCAGAGTGGTACGGTAATCCTATTCTGGAAGTCATGTTACTTGACCATGGCGAACCTACGAACTATGAGGAAGCGATGATGAGCCCAGATTTCGCAAAATGGCTTGAGGCCATGAAATCTGAGATGGGATCCATGTATGAGAAGAAAGTATGGACTTTGGTTGACTTGCCCAATGATCGGCAAGCCATCGAGAATAAATGGATCTTCAAGAAGAAGACTGACGCTGATGGTAATGTAACTGTCTACAAAGCTCGACTTGTTGTGAAAGGTTTTCGACAAGTTCAAGGAGTTGACTACGATGAGACTTTCTCACCCGTAGCGATGCTTAAGTCTGTCCGAATCATGTTAGCAATTGCCGCATTTTATGATTATGAAAGATGGCAAATGGATGTCAAAACTGCATTCCTGAATGGATTTCTGGAAGAAGAGTTGTATATGATGCAACCATAAGGTTTTGTCGATCCAAAAGGTGCTAACATAGTCTGCAAGCTCCAGCGATCCATTTATGGACTGGTGCAAGCCTCTCGGAGTTGGAATAAATGTTTTGATAGTGTGATCAAAGCATATGGTTTTATACAGACTTTTGGAGAAGCCTATATTTACAAGAAAGTGAGTGGGACCTCTGTAGCATTTCTGATATTATATGTAGACGACATATTGTTAATTGGAAATGATATAGAATTTCTAGATAGCATAAAGGGATACTTGAATAAAAGTTTTTCGATGAAAGACCTCGGTGAAGCTGCTTACATATTGGACATCAAGATCTATAGAGATAGATCAAGACACTTAATTGGACTTTCACAAAGCACATACCTTGATAAAGTTTTGAAAAAATTCAAAATGGATCAGGCAAAGAAAGGGTTATTGCCTGTAATACAAGGTGTGAAGTTGAGTCAGACTCAATGCCCGACCACAGCAGAAGATAGAGAGAAAATGAAAGATGTTCCCTATGCTTCAGCCATAGGCTCTATCATGTATGCAATGCTGTGTACCAGACCTGATGTATGCTTAGCAATAACTTTAGCAGGGAGGTACCAAAGTAATCCAGGAGTGGATCACTGGACAGCGGTCAAGAATATCCTGAAATACCTGAAAAGAACTAAGGATATGTTTCTCGTTTATGGAGGTGACAAAGAGCTAGTCATAAATGGTTACGTCGATGCAAGCTTTGACACTGATCCGGACGATTCTAAATCGCAAAGCGGATACATGTTTATATTTAACGGTGGAGTTGTCAGTTGGTGCAGTTCTAAACAAAGCGTCGTGGCGGGATCTACATGCGAAGCGGAGTACATAGCTGCTTCGGAAGCAGCAAATGAAGGAGTCTGGATGAAGGAGTTCATTTCCAATCTAGGTGTCATACCTAGTGCATCGGGACCAATGAAGATGTTCTGTGACAATACTGGTGCAATTGCCTTGGCAAAGGAATCCAGATTTCACAAGAGGACCAAGCACATCAAGAGACGCTTAAATTCCATCCGGGACCAAGTCTAGGTGGGAGACATAGAGATTTGCAAGATACATACGGATCTGAATGTTGCAGACCCGTTGACTAAGCCTCTTCCACGAGCAAAACATGATCAGCACCAAGGCTCCATGGGTGTTAGAATCATTACTATGTAATCTAGATTATTGACTCTAGTGCAAGTGGGAGACTGAAGGAAATATGCCCTATAGGCAATAATAAAGTTATTATTTATTTCCTTATATCATGATAAATGTTTATTATTCATGCTAGAATTGTATTAACCGGAAACATGATACATGTGTGAATACATAGAAAAACTTAATGTCACTAGTATGCCTCTACTTGACTAGCTCATTAATCAAAGATGGTTATGTTTCCTAACCATAGACATGAGTTGTCATTTGATGAACGGGATCACATCATTAGAAAAATGATGTGATTGACATGACCCATTCCGTTAGCTTAGCACTTGATCGTTTAGTATGTTGCTATTGCTTTCTTCATGACTTATACATGTTCCTACAACTATGAGATTATGCAACTCCCGTTTACCGGAGGAACACTTTGTGTGCTACCAAACGTCACAACATAATTGGGTGATTATAAAGGAGCTCTACAGGTGTCTCCAAAGGTACATGTTGAGTTGGCGTATTTCGAGATTAGGTTTTGTCACTCCGATTGTCGGAGTGGTATCTCTGGGCCCTCTCGGTAATGCACATCACTATAAGCCTTGCAAGCAATGTAGCTAATGAGTTAGTTACGGAATGATGCATTACATAACGAGTAAAGAGACTTGTCGGTAACGAGATTGAACTAGGTATTGAGATACCGACGATCGAATCTCGGGCAAGTAACATACCGATGACAAAGGGAACAACGTATGTTGTTATGCGGTTTGACCGATAAAGATCTTCGTAGAATATGTAGGAGCCAATATGAGCATACAGGTTCCGCTATTGGTTATTGACCGGTAACATGTCTCGGTCATGTCTACATAGTTCTCGAACCCGTAGGGTCCGCACGCTTAAAGTTTCGATGTCAGTTATATTATGAGTTTATGAGTTTTGATGTACCGAAGGTTGTTCGGAGTCCCAGGATGTGATCACGGACATGACAAGGAGTCTTGAAATAGTCGAGACATGAATATTGATATATTGGAAGCCTATATTTGGATATCGGAAGTGTTCCGGGTGAAATCGGGATTTTACCGGAGTACCGGGGGGTTACCGGAACCCCCCGGGGGCTTAATGGGCCATAGTGGGCCTTAGTGGAGAAGAGGAGAGGCGGCCAGGGCTGGGTCGCGTGCCCCTCCCCCTAGTACGGATAGGACAAGGAGAGGTGGGCGGCGCCCCCCCCCCCCTTCCTTCCTCTCTCTCCCTCCTCTTTCC
>NC_057807.1:418486359-418526199 GCF_018294505.1 Triticum aestivum
CTCCTCTTTCCCCCCTTCTCCTAGTCCAACAAGGAAAGGAGGGAGTCCTACTCCCGGTGGGAGTAGGACTCCCCATGGCGCGCCCCCTCCTTGGCCGGCTGCCCCCTTCCCCCTTGATCCTTTATACACAGGGGCAGGGGGCACCTCTATATACAACCACAGTTCATTGATCTCTTAGCCGTGTGTGGTGCCCCCCTCCACCATAGTCCTCCTCGATAATATTGTAGCGGTGCTTAGGCGAAGCCCTGCAATGGTAGAACATCAACATCGTCACCATGCCATCATGCTGACGGAACTCTCCCTCGACACTCGGCTGGATTGGAGTTCGAGGGACGTCATCGAGCTGAATGTGTGCTAGAACTCGGAGGTGCCATGCTTTCGGTGCTTGATCGGTCGGGCCGTGAAGACATACGACTACATCAACCGCGTTGTTCTAACGCTTCCGCTTTCGGTCTACGAGGGTACATGGACAACACTCTCCCCTCTCGTTGCTATGCATCACCATGATCTTGCGTGTGCGTAGGAAAATTTTGAAATTACTACGTTCCCCAACATAAGCAACTCGCCCTCTCAGGTGGTCCAAATGCGCCATCACCTTTAGCTCCTCAGACCAGCTCAAGTGTACGGCCACTGCTGGCACGCTCCCCATGCTCTGCTCTCCCGTCATCAGCAACGTGGTCATCACCAAGACCCTTATTGATGGTGGAGCAGGGCTCAATGTCCTATCTGTCCAAACGTTCGATAGACTCCAAGTGTCGTACTACCAGCTTCAGCCAACCAAGCCATTTTCAGGAGTGACCGATGGCTCCACACACCCGATAGGGCAGGTCTGCCTCCCTATCACCTTCGGCGAGCGCAACAACTACCGCACCGAGTTTGTCGACTTCGACGTCGCTGACATTCGCCTGCCCTACAACGCCATCCTAGGGTACCCAACACTGGCCAGGTTCATGGCAGCTACGCACCACGGCTACAACGTCCTCAAGATGTCGGGAAGCTGCGGCGTCATCACGGTCGCATGTCAAGAGAAGGATGCGGTGTGCTCTCTCGAGCGCGCCTTCCAGGCTGCAGCAGTTGAGAACCCTGAAGATGAGAGCGGTGCCCTCCCTCCTGAGGTCGCCCCCAAGACAAAGAAGTTGCCGCTGGGTCAGGGCTCTCGCGAGGAAGCATTGCCCGAGAATGCCGCGCTGAGCCTCGCGTCCCAGGATGCGGTGCCTTCGCTCATCGCATAGGAAGGCGCACCCTCTTAGGCTGGGCTCAGGGGCTCTCCTCGGGAGGGCCTCTGACCTAGCTAGGATCACGAGGGAGGCGCTCGGGCACCATGTGGAGGCGCTCTTCAGAGCACGCTTTCGAGGAGAAGGCATCAGGTGGGAGGCGCCAGGCGTTCAGGAGTTCATCAGTAAGGCAATTGAGGAGATTCAAGAGGCAAGGGTTCTGCAAGGCGATCGCCACCTACCACGAGGTGTGTCTCATTGCCCTGGCAATGGTAAGGAGTTCCGTGTCTGCATCAAAGTTTCAGGGCTCAACAGGGCCGTGATACGTCTCCAACGTATCTATAATTTTTGATTGTTCCATGCTATTATATTACCCATTTTGGATGTTATTGGGCTTTACTTTACACTTTTATATCATTTTTGGGACTAACCTAATAACTGGAGGCCTAGCCCGAATTGATGTTTTTTTGCCTATTTCAGTGTTTCGAAGAAAAGGAATATCAAAGAGAGTCCAAACGGAATGAAACCTTCTGGACCAATCTTTTTGGAACACACGCAATCCAGGAGACTTCGATTGGACGTCAAGCAGCAGACGAGGAAGCCACGAGGCAGGAGGGCGCACCCCCACCCTTGTGGGCCCCTCGTGGCTCAACCGACCTACCTCCTTCGCCTATATATATCCACGTACCCTAAAAACATCCAGGGGCACCATGAAAAACTATTTCCACCGCCGCAACCTTCTGTATCCACGAGATGCCATCTTGGAGCCTTCGTCGGCACTCTGTCGGAGGGGGAATCGACCATGGAGGGCCTCTACATCATCTCCAGGGCCTCTCTGATGAGTTGTGAGTAGTTTACCACAGACCTTCGTGTCCATACTTATTAGCTAGATGGCTTCTTCTCTCTCTTTGAATCTCAATACAAAGTTCTCCTCGATCTTCTGGGAGATCTATTCGATGTAACTCTTTTTGCGGTGTGTTTGTCGAGATCCGATGAATTGTGAGTTTATGATCAAGTTTATCTATGATAAATATTTGAATCTCCTCTGAATTCTTTTATGTATGATTGGTTATCTTTGCAAGTCTCTTCGAATTATCAGTTTGGTTTGGCCTACTAGATTGATCTTTCTTGCAATGGGAGAAGTGCTTAGCTTTGGGTTCAATCTTGCGGTATCCTTTCCAAGTGACAACAGGGGCAGCAAGGTACGTATTGTATTGTTGCCATCGAGGATAAAAAGATGGGGTTTATATCATATTGCTTGAGTTTATCCCTCTACATCATGTCATCTTTCTTAATGTGTTACTCTATTCTTATGAACTTAATACTCTAGATTCAGGTAGGAGTCGGTCGATGTGTGGAGTAATATTAGTAGATGCAGGCAGGAGTCGGTCTACTTGGTGCGGACGTGATGCCTATATACATGATCATGCCTAGATACTCTCATAACTATGCACTTTTCTATCAATTGCTCGACAGTAATTTGTTCACCCACCGTAATACTTATGCTATCTTGAGAGAAGCCACTAGTGAAACCTATGGCCCCTGGGTCTATCTTTTATCATATAAGTTTCCCATCTATCTTTTATTTGCATCTTTACTTTCCAATCTATATCATAAAAATACCAAAAATATTTATCTTATCTTATTATCTCTATCAGATCTCACTTTCTCAAGTTACCGCGAAGGGATTGACAACCCCTTTATCGCGTTGGTTGCGAGGTTCTTGTTTGTTTGTGTAGGTACGAGGGACTTTTGAGGAGCCTCCTACTGGATTGATACCTTGGTTCTCAAAAACTGAGGGAAATACTTACGCTACTTTGCTGCATCACCCTTTCCTCTTCAAGGGAAAACCAACGCAGTGCTCAAGAGGTAGCAAGAAGGATTTTTGGCGCTCTTGTGGGGGAGGTCTTCGCTCAAGTCAAGACATACCAAGTACCCATCACAAAATCATCTCCCTCACATTACATTATTTGCCATTTGCCTCTTGTTTCCTCTCCCCAGTTCACCCTTGCCTTTTCTTCGACCTCCTTTCGTTCGATCTTGTGTTACCATGTACCTTCTTTTTGCTTGCATCTTCGCTTGCTAAAAGTTTATGGATCCTCATCCACTTGCTAATCTCTTTAAGAGATCCAATTATGATGAACCTATTTCTAGTGAGTTGAGTGCACTAGATTATCTTTATGAGGTTTTGCTTGAAATTCGTGAATCTGAAAATTGTGATGAAGTACTTTGTGAAGCGATTCATGATAGATCTTTGAATAAAAGGCATTATTGCAATGATTTTATTATAAAGTCTATTGATGTCAATTGCACTAATAATATGCAAAACCCTAAGCTTGGGGATGCTAATTTTCCTATGTCTACTACTTGTTGCAATGATCATGATTGGGGTGATTCTTCTTATGATCTTGAAAATTTATTTAAGCCCCATGATGAATATGAGATTGATAATAGTGTTTGCAATATTACTGAAAGTGGGTTTGGAAGAGTGTCAACTTTAGATCCCACATATTTGGGGAATGTTCAATCTTATGGTATTTTTGATAAAAGTGGGTTTGGAGAGGTCATGACTTTAGTTAATGTTAATCCCACTATCTTGGAAGAGTGTCAACTTTGCATGCATGTGGATCATGTTGAGAATATGTTATGTGATAGATATTTTGTTGAATTTGCTTATGATCCTACATGTAATTATTATGAGAGAGGAAAATATGGTTGTAGAAATTTTCATGTTACTAAATTACCTCTCTTCACGTTGAGATTGCTATCGTCTCTTTCTTCTTCCTTGCATATGCTAGTTTTTGCTTGCCTTGCAAATTTGTTTGCTTATAATATGCCTATGCATAGGAAGTATGTTAGACTTAGATGTGTTTGTCATGTGTTTTATGATGCTTTCTTTGTGCTTCAATTCTTGTCTTTCTTGTGAGCATCATTGAAATATCAATGCCTAGCTTGGGTCGTTAAATGATAGCGCTTGTTGGGAGGCAACCCAATTTTATTTTTGTTCCTTGTTCTTTGTTCCTGTTTAGTATTAAATAATTCATCTAGATTCTGTTTAGATGTGGTTTTAAGTTTTAATTAGTGTTTGTGCCAAGTAGAACCTATAGGATAACCTACGGTGATAGTTAATTTGATTCTCCTAAAAACAGAAACTTTTGCACGCACGAGAATAATTTTAATAAATCACAGGAACGTGATTTTGCATTGATTCTTTTTGCAGTAGATCAATAGACAAATTTCCCAGGACTTTCTATTTTCGTAGGAATTTTAGAGTTCCAAAAGTATTCGAAAATTACAGATTTCCACAGACTTTTCTGTTTTTGACAGATTCTGTTTTTCGTGTGTTGTTTGTTTATTTTAATGAATCTATGGCTAGTATCGGGGGGGGGGTATGAACCATAGAGAAGGTGGAATACAGTATGTTTAACACCAATATAAATAAATAATGAGTTCATTACAGTACCTTATGTGGTGGTTTTTCTTTCTTGCACTAACGGAGCTTATGAGATTTCCTGTTGAGTTTTGTGTTGTGAAGTTTTCAAGTTTTGGGTAAAGATTTGATGGACTATGGAATAAGGAGTGGCAAGAGCCTAAGCTTGAGGATGCCCATGGCACACCAAGATAATCCACAACCAAAAGCCTAAACTTGGGGATGCCCCGGAAGGCATCCCCTCTTTCGTCTTCGTCTATCGGTAACTTTACTTGGAGCTATATTTTTATTCGCCACATGATATGTGTTTTGCTTGGAGCATCTTGTATGATATGAATCTTTTCCTTTTAGTTTACCACAATCATCCTTGCTATACACACCTTTTAGGAGAGACACACATGATTCGGAATTTATTAGAATACTCTATGTGATTCACTTATATCTTTTGAGCTAGATAATTATGCTCTAGTACTTCACTTATATCTTTTAGAGCACGGCGGTGGTTTCATTTTGTAGAAATTGTTGGTCTCTCATGCTTCACTTATATTATTTTGAGAGTCTTTTAGAACAGCATGGTATTTGCTATGGTTATAAAATTGGTCCTAGAATGATGGGCATCCAAGTTGGGTATAATAAAAACTATCATAGGAAGTGAATTGGATGCTATGATCAATTTGATGCTTGATAATTGTTTTGAGATATAAAGGTGGTAATATTAGAGTCCTGCTAGTTGGTTAATTGTGAATTTAAAGAATACTTGTGTTGAAGTTTGTGATTCCCGTAACATGATGTATGGTGAACCATTATGTGATGAAGTTGGAGCATGATTTATTTATTGATTGTCCTCCTTACGGGTGGTGGTCGGGGACAAGTGATGGTCTTTTCCTACCAATCTATCCCCCTAGGAGCATGCGTGTAGTACATCGTTTCGATAACTTGTAGATTTTTGCAATAAGTATATGAGTTCTTTATGACTAATGTTGAGTCCATGGATTATACACACTCTCATCCTTCCACCATTGCTAGCCTCTCTTGTGTCGCGCAACTTTCGCCGGTACCATACACCCATCATATACCTTCCTCAAAACAGCCACCATACCTACCTATTATGGCTTTTCCATAGCCATTCCGAGATATATTGCCATGCAACTTTCCACCATTCCGTTTATTATGACACGCTCCATCATTGTCATATTGCCTTGCATGATCATGTAGTTAACATCGTATTTGTGGCAAAGCCACCGTTCATAATTTTTCATACATGTCACACTTGAATCATTGCACATCCCGGTACACCACCGGAGGCTTTCATACATTTATAGCTCTAGTGCATCCGTTGCATGGCAATCCCTACTCACTCACATTGATATCTATTAATGGGCATCTCCATAGCCCGTTGATACGCCTAGTTGATGTGAGACTATCTTCTCCTTTTTGTCTTCTCCACAACCACCATTCTATTCCACATATAGTGCTATGTCCATGGCTCACGCTCATGTATTGCGTGAAAGTTGAAAAAGTTTGAGAACATAAAAGTATGAAACAATTGATTGGCTTGTCATCGGGGTTGTGCATGATTAAATACTTTATGTGATGAAGATAGAGCATAACCAGACTATATGATTTTGTAGGGATAGATTTCTTTAGCCATGTTATTTTGAGAAGACATGATTGCTTTGTTAGTATGCTTGAAGTATTACTTTTTTTATGTCAATATGAACTTTTATTTTGAATCATTTGGATCTGAACATTCATGCCACAATAAAGAAAATTACATTGAGAATTATGCTAGGTAGCATTCCACATCAAAAAATCTATTTTTATCATTTACCTGTGATACGTCTCTAATGTATCTACTTTTCCAAACACTTTTGCCCTTGTTTTGGACTCTAACTTGCATGATTTGAATGAAACTAACCCGGACTGACGTTGTTTTCAGCAGAACTGCCATGGTGTTGTTTATTGTGCAGAAAACAAAAGTTCTCGGAATGACCTAAAAATCCACGGAGATAAGTTTTGAAAACTATAAAAAATACTGGCGAAAGAATCAAGACCGGGGGGCACACCCTGTCCACTAGGGTGGGGGCGCGCCCCCTTCCCCTGGGCGCGTCCCCCAGTCTCGTGGGCCCCCTGGAGCTCCACCGACCTCAACTCCAACTCCATATATTCCGTTTCACGGAGAGAAACATCAGAGAGAAAGTTTCATCGCGTTTTACGATACAGAGCCGCCGCCAAGCCCCAATCTCTCTCGGGAGGACTGGTATGGAGTCTGTTCGGGGCTCCGGAGAGGGGGATTCGTCGCCGTCATCATCATCAACCATCCTCCATCACAAATTTCATGATTGAGGGAGTCCTGGACTAGGGGGTGTCCGGATAGCCGAACTATCATCATCGGCCGGACTCCAAGACTATGAAGATACAAGATTGAAGACTTCGTCCCGTGTCCGGATGGGACTTTCCTTGGCATGGAAGGCAAGCTTGGCGATACGGATATGTAGATCTCCTACCATTGTAACCGACTCTGTGTAACCCTAGCCCTCTCCGGTGTCTATATAAACCGGATGGTTTTAGTCCATAGGACGAACAACAATCATACCATAGGCTAGCTTCTAGGGTTTAGCCTCCTTGATCTCGTGGTAGATCTACTCTTGTAATACCCACATCATCAATATCAATCAAGCAGGACGTAGGGTTTTACCTCCATCAAGAGGGCCCGAACCTGGGTAAAACATCATGTCCCTTGTCTCCTGTTACCATCCGCCTAGACGCACAGTTCGGGACCCCCTACCCGAGATCCGCCGGTTTTGACACCGACATTGGTGCTTTCATTGAGAGTTCCTCTGTGTCGTCACCGATAGGCTCGATGGCTTCTTCGATCATCAACAATGACGCAGTCCAGGGTGAGACTTTTCTCCCCGGAAAGATCTTCGTATTCGGCGGCTTTGCACTGCGGGCCAATTCGCTTGGCCATCTGGAGCAGATCGAAAGCTACGCCCCTGGCCGTCAGGTCAGATTTGAAAGTTTGAATTTCATGGCTGACATCCGCGGAGACTTGATCTTCGATGGATTCGAGCCACAGCCGAGCGTGCCGCACTGTCACGATGGGCATGATTTAGCTCTGCAGCCGGACAGTGCCCTAGAGGCCGCACACGAGCCCGCTCCGACCCTCGATTCGGAGCCTGCTGCGCAGATCGAGGACGGGTGGCTAGACACCGCCTCGGGGGCTGCAACCTCTACGGCGATGGAGCCGAATACTGGCCTTGTCCCTTGTGAAGCTCATGACTCTGAGGTGCCAGACTCCTCTCCGGACTCCGAACCTCCTGCGACCCCTCTAATCGAATCCGATTGGGCGCCGATCATGGAGTTCACCGCTGCGGACATCTTTCAACACACACCTTTCGGCGACATCTTGAGTTCGCTAAAGTATCTCTCGTTATCAGGAGAGCCCTGGCCGGACCGCGGTCAGGACGGTTGGGATGCAGACGACGAAGAAATTCAAAGCCCACCCACCACCCACTTAGTAGCCACTGTCGACGATCTAACCGACATGCTAGACTTTGACTCCGAAGACATCGGCGGTATGGACGACGATGCCGGAGACGACAAAGAACCAGCGCCTACTGGGCACTGGAAAGCCACCTCATCATATGACATATACATGGTGGATATCCCAAAGGATGGGAATGGCAAAGGAATAGCGGAGGATGACCCCTCCAAGAAACAGCCCAAGCACCAGCGTCAGCGGCGCTGCTCTAAATCCCGCCACAACAAGAATGGAGATTCCGTCACCGGAGATAATAATACCCCAGACAGTGCCGAAGACAACCCCCTCCAGCAAGATTCAGCACAAGAGGACGGAGAAGCCAGCCCTCATGAGAGAGCGGCAGACGAAGAGGTAGAGGATGATAATTACATGTCTCCCTCCGGAGACGAGGCAAGCCTCGACGACGACGAATTTGTCGTGCCTGAGGATCCCGTCGAACAAGAGCGTTTTAAACGCAGGCTTAGGGCCACGGCAAACAGCCTCAAGAAAAAGCAACAACAACTTAGAGCTGATCAAGATCTGCTAGCCGACAGATGGACTGAAGTCCTTGCGGCCGAAGAGCACGAGCTCGAACGCCCCTCCAAAAGCTACCCCAAACGCAAGCTGCTCCCCCGATTAGAGGAGGAGGCATATAAACCTACATCACCAGCGCACAATACGGCTGACCGACCACCCCGTGGCCGCGACAGAGAGGCCTCTAGGCCCTCCACTAGAACCATGCCCCGGCATCGCTCGAAAAGCACAAGGCCACAGGGGAACGCTCTGGACTTGCGAGATATATTGGAGGATAAGGCAAGACAATCAAGATCGATCTACGGATCGCGTGGGCGCCCCATGATACATGACGACAACCGTCGCGCCGGACACAGCAAGTCCGGCCGGGGCGAACACAGTAGACAAAGCTCTTTTGAGCTTCGTTGTGATATAGCCCAATACAGAGGCGCCGCACACCCACTATGCTTCACAGATGAAGTAATGGATCATCAAATCCCCGAAGGGTTTAAACCCATGAATATTGAATCTTATGATGGCACAACAGACCCCGCAGTTTGGATCGAAGACTATCTTCTTCATATCCACATGGCCCGCGGTGATGATCTTCACGCCATCAAATACCTCCCACTCAAGCTTAAAGGACCAGCTCGGCATTAGCTCAACAGCTTGCCAGCAGAATCAATTGGGTGTTGGGAGGACCTGGAAGCCGCATTCCTTGATAACTTCCAGGGCACGTATGTGTGACCACCAGACGCTGACGACCTAAGCCATATAATTCAGCAGCCAGACGAATCGGCCAGACAATTCTGGACACGGTTCTTAACTAAGAAAAATCAAATCATCGACTGTCCGGATGCGGAGGCCCTCGTGGCCTTCAAACATAACATCCGCGATGAGTGGCTTGCCCGGCACCTGGGACAGGAAAAGCCGAAATCCATGGCAGCCCTCACATCACTCATGACCCGCTTCTGCGCGAGAGAGGACAGCTGGCTAGCCCGCAGCAACAACCTCAGCAAAAATTCTGGCAGTCCGGATATCAAGGACCGCAATGGCAGGTCGCGTTGCAACAAGAACAAACGCAACATTAACGGCAATAATAATGAGGATATGGCAGTCAATGCCGGATTCAGAGGCTCTAAACCCGGTCAGCGGAAAAAGCCATTCAAAAGAACTACTCCGGGTCTGTCCAATTTGGACCGAATACTCGATTGCTCGTGCCAGATACACGGCACCCCCGAAAAGCCAGATAACCACACCAACAGGGACTATTGGGTATTCAAGCAGGCAGGCAAGCTAATTGCCGAAAACAACGACAAGGGGCTGCATAGCGATGACGAGGAAGAGACCCGACCGCCAAACAATAGAGGACAGAAGGGTTTCCCCCCACAAGTGCGGACGGTGAACATAATATATGCAACCCACATACCCAAAAGGGAGCGGAAGCATGCACTCAGGGATGTATACGCGATGGAGCCAGTCGCCCCGAAGTTCAACCCATGGTCCTCCTGCCGATCACTTTTGATCAAAGGGACCACCCCACCAGCATCCGCCACGGCGGATTTGCCGCGTTGGCTTTAGACCCAATCGTCGATGGATTTCACCTCACCAGAATCCTGATGGACGGCGGCAGCAGCCTGAACCTGCTTTATCAGGATACAGTGCACAAAATGGGCATAGACCCCTCAAGGATTAAACCCACAAAGACGACCTTTAAAGGCGTCGTACCAGGTATAGAGTCCAATTGTACAGGCTCAGTTACACTGGAAGTGGTCTTCGGATCCTTGGATAACTTCCGAAGCGAGGAGTTAACCTTCGACATAGTTCCGTTCTGCAGCGGCTATCATGCTCTGCTCGGACGTACCGCATTTGCAAAGTTCAACGCGGTGCCGCACTACGCATACCTCAAGCTCAAGATGCCAGGCCCTCGAGGAGTCATCACGGTCAACGGAAACACTGAACGCTCTCTCCGAACGGAGGAACATACAGCGGCTCTCGTGGCAGAAGTACAGTGCAGCCTCTTAAGGCAATTCTCGAGTCCGGCCGTTGAGCGACCGGACACGGCTAAACGCGCCCGGAGTAACCTACAACAAGACCACCTGGCACGTTCTGAGCACGCGTAGCAATGCGTCCCCAACCCCAGCCCCTGCAAAATTGCAAGACTGGTCCTTCGCGTACATCATTACGCTCTGGAGATACCATGGGCATAGGGGGAGGGGCACGACCACGATAGGCCCAGAATGCGGCTTAACCACACCAGGGGCTCTCAAGTGTGTCGTTCTTTTTTTCTCTTTTTCTTTCTTTTTTTTACCCACAGGACTCCGTTCATCAGAGGTCCTGTCCAGCAGTAGACCTGCCGGACTCACGATGCAACAGCCAGGGAAGAAGAAAGGCTACGACGAATATCCAGGTGGTCTCCATTACGAGCATTAAATCTGTTTTATACACCATTCCGCAGCCTACCCCTGGAGGGGGACATGTTTAATAGTCCCATCCCTTGCTTACCGCACTATTTGTATCGTTCTGCATTCACGGCAGTATTTCTTGAATAAACAATACAGCACCTTTTTGCTTATAATTGCATTTCTTTCTTATACATATGTTCATTTATGACATGTTGCATCCGTACACTTTGGTACGGCTAAATACACCAGGGGCTTATGTTCCCCGCATCATGGTGTGATAAGTCCGAACACTTTCACAAGTGCGGCACCCCGAACTTATAGCATTATATGCATCGGCTCCGAATCATGTCTTGGGTCAATAGTTGGGTTTGCCCGGCTCCCATGTTTTGGTACCTTACGTTATGTTGTATCGGCTAAGGTAGCACTGGGAGAACTACTGCGATTGCGCCCCAGTTGAGCTGGGCGAGCGCCTCAGTGGAGAAAGCTAAAACTGACCGTCATGATGAGGCGAGAGCCGGTCGCTGTTCGAGAGGTCTTTTTCGAGTCCCTAAAGACTTATGTCGCTTAGAGCGAGGAACCGGCTTTTCTAGCCCAGGCATGGATAGCGCCCCAAATTTGGCCTTCCAAACACTAGGGGCTTCGGCGAAATTTAAAATTATAGAATTCTATGGCTAAGTGAGAGTGTTCAAGCATTATAAGTCCGGTTGCCTCGTTCATTGTGTTGAGAGCCTCCCTAGATGGACCCAAAAATGGGAACAAGAGTGCTCAAATTTATCCCAAACACCCCAGCACTCGTGGCATGGGGGCTGAAGCCGACGACTTGCCATCTCTCAGATTTGATAAACGGCCGTACAGAAGGTAATATTTTAAATTAACAAGCGTTGCTTAGCGCATATGAACAAAGTTTTCAGCGCACAGGATAACAAAATGCAAGTCTACTCAAATATTACATCTTTGGAGCACTCACCCGCAATAATGTGGGCACCCTTCAGGACACTCTTATAATACATCTCAGGCGTGCGATACTCCTTGCCCGGCAGTGGCGTGTCCGTCACAAGCTTCTCAGCATCCATCTTGCCCCATTGCACCTTTGCGCGGGCAAGGGCCCGACGGGCACCTTCAATACAGGCGGAGTGCTTGATGACTTCAACCCATGGACACGCATCCACCAGCCGCCGCACTAGGACAAAGTAGCTCCCAGGCATGGCCTCCTTGGGCCACAGCCGAACTATGAGGCCCTTCATGGCCTGTTCGGCCACCTTGTGGAGCTCGACCAGCTGCTTCAGCTGGTCGCTAAGGGGCACCGGATGTCCGGCCTCGGCATACTGAGACCAGAAGACCTTCTCTGTCGAGCTCCCCTCCTCGGCCCTGTAGAAAGCGGCAGCATCGGACACACTGCGGGGCAGATCTGTGAACGCTCCTGGAGAGCTCCGAATTCGGGTAAGTGATAGGTAATTCACACTCACATGCTTGCTTTGCATGAAAAATGCCTTACCCGCCGCTATTTTCTTCAACGCCTCGATTTCCTGGAGGGCCTTGTAGGCTTCGGCCTTAGCGGCTTTGGCACTCTCAAGAGCCAATGCAAGCTCGGACTCTCGAGTCTTCGAGTCGCGCTCCAAACTCTCATGTTTTTCCACGAGAGCCTGGAGCTCTTGCTTTACCTCCGCCACCCGCGCCTCCTACTTCTCTCGCTCGGTGCGCTCCGCGGCCGCATTATGTTCGGCCGTAGACACCACCTCCTTCAGGGTCGCCACCTCGTTCGTGGCCCCTGCAATACCCATGTTATCCTTGTCATTCTTTTTGCAACCAAAATCCTTTTCTGTAAGGTACAACTTTAATAAGGTGTTACTCACCTTCCTTGTCCTCGAGCTGCTTATTGGCACGGCCGAGCTCGTTCTCGGACCGCTCGAGGCTTTGCTTCAAAGTATTGACCTCCGCAGTCAGTGCGGCAGAGGTCAGCAGCACAGCCTGCAATCCCATATTGACATATTTTTTATGACTCCTGCGTATATCTTTTTAGATCCTCAGTCCGGCTTTTCTTTCCGAACACCGAACCGAGCATCAGGGGCTACTGTCTATGCGGTACTATTTTACATATATCAAAATTCTTACCTCAAAGCCTGTTAAAAGGCTGCTGCAGGCTTCGGTCAGCCCGCTCTTGGTGAGCTGAACCTTCTGAATCACCGCACTCATGACGGTGCGGTGTTCCTCTTTGATGGAAGCGCCGTTGAGCGCATCCAGCAAGCTATCCGGCGCCTCCGGTTGGACGGAGGCCGCCGGCGTCACGGTCTTGCCCTTCTTACGAAGGGGCCGCCCGCCGGACTCCGGAGCCACTACAGGTTCCGGTGCGGAGTCCGGTGCAAAGTTCGGGAGGTTGCCTTGCGGCACCTCCGGGGCCTCCTCCTCCTGGCGGGCCCCTTCCGGGACCCCACCTCGGCATCGTCCGCATCACGGGGGGTGGAGGCAGTCGGAAGGGAATCCATATCTGACGCACCCAAGGACCCGCTCAACGAAGCGGGAAGATCATCCTTGGGCGGACTGCAGGGTTGTATGCGGCATTAGAAAGACACCATGTGGCGAAAGTAAAAATCATGAAGTTATTCGGGAGTCCGGATACTTACGATCTCGCCAGGGGCTTGGCCCTTGAAGGCCAGTCCTCGTCGTCGTCGCCGGCGTTGGCAGAGCAGTCCGGGGGAAGAGTCCTTCCCTTCTTGGACCCTTCGGCCTCCCTCGTTGGGGAGGCATTCCTTTTCTTCCCTCCCCCCGCTGGGGGAGAGGCCTCTTTCTTCTCCTCCTCATCTTCGTGGGAGGAGTCCGCCTCGGAGTCACCGGACGATAAGTCCGATGACACCTGAAAACGGGAACTCTTTCGAGTGCCCGTGGCCTTCTTCTTGGCCTTCTTCTCCAGCACCACGTGGGGTGCCGGAACCAGCAGCCCCGTTAAGCAGGCGTCCGCTGGGTCTTCTGGCAAAGGGGCCGGACAGTTAGTCTGCTCGGCCTTCTTCAGCCAGTCCTGTCAAAGAAGAGGGAGTTTAGATCCCGCATAGAGTCAAACTATGGAAAACAAGTGTCCCATAAAGGGTAAAATCGCTTACCTCGCTAGCCAGACGCTGCGAGTTGAATCCGCGATCTTCGGCAGCGGATGCGGGAGCCTCGGCGCCCTTAAACAGCACCCTCCAGGCCTCTTCGTACGTAGTGTCGAAGAGCCTGCTCAAAGTCTGGTGCTGCGCCGAATCGAAGTCCAACATATTGAAGTCCCGTTGTTGGCACGGGAGAATCCGGCGGATGAGCATGACCTGGACTACGTTGACAAGCTTGAGCTTCTTGTTCACTAGCTTTTGGATGCAGGCTTGGAGTCCGGTCAGCTCCTTCGAATCACCCCATGTCAGGCCACTCTCTTTCCAGGAGGTGAGCCGTATGGGGATGCCAGATCTGAATTCAGGGGCCGCTGCCCATTTAGGGTCACGCGGCTCGGTGATGTAGAACCACCCCGATTGCCACCCCTTAATGGTTTCCACGAAGGTGCCCTCGAGACAAGTAACGTTGGGCATCTTGCCCACCATGGTGCCTCCGCACTCCGCTTGGCTGCCCTTCACAACCTTCGGCCTGACACTGAAGGTCTTGAGCCACAAGCCGAAGTGGGGCTGGATGCAGAGGAAGGCCTCACACGAGACGATAAACGCCGAGATGTTGAGGATGAAATTCGGGGCCAGATCATGGAAATCCAGGCCGTAGTAGAACATGAGCCCCCGGACAAAGGGATGGAGTGGGAAGCCCAGTCCGCGGAGGAAATGGGAAAGGAATACTACCCTCTCATGGGGCCTGGGGGTGGGGATGAGTTCCCCCTCGTCGGGGAGCCGGTGCGCGATGTCGCTGGACAGATATCCGGCGTTGCGCAGCTTCTGGATGTGCCCCTCCGTAACAGAGGAGGCCATCCACTTGCCTCCCGCTCTGGACATAGTTGGAGAAGGTTGAGGTGAGATGTGCGGACTTGGGCGCTGGAGCTCGAGTTCGCGGGGATGGATAAGCAAAGGAGGAAGAAGGCGTAGGTAAAAGGGTGGATCTTTATCCCCTTATATGGGCGGACGAGACCATGCGTCCCCACCGGCCTGATAAAACTCGCTTATCTACCAAGCGCCGCAATCAATGGCGCGGTTGGGTTACCCACGTCCGTATTGATGGGAATCCCGGAATAAGGGGAACACGATCTCTGCTTCGACAAGACGTGCCAAGGAAACCGCTTCGCTAAACGCGCTGAGGTGGTACAATAAAAACAATTCGAGTAAAGGCTTGGTGGTGGTGTGACGTCATGCCACAAAACACGTCAGCAGATTGAACTTGTGTAAATATTATTCTCTCTACGGTGGTATGTGGAATTTATTTTGCAGAGCCGGACACTATCCTGGTGTTCACGATCTTCTATGAATTATTCGGATGAGGAACCCGCCTGGCAATGCCGAAGACAATATGCGCGCCGGACTCGTCGTCATTGAAACCTGGTTCAGGGGCTACTGAGGGAGTCCTGGACTAGGGGGTGTCCGGATAGCCGAACTATCATCATCGGCCGGACTCCAAGACTATGAAGATACAAGATTGAAGACTTCGTCCCGTGTCCGGATGGGACTTTCCTTGGCGTGGAAGGCAAGCTTGGCGATACGGATATGTAGATCTCCTACCATTGTAACCGACTCTGTGTAACCCTAGCCCTCTCCGGTGTCTATATAAACCGGATGGTTTTAGTCCATAGGACGAACAACAATCATACCATAGGCTAGCTTCTAGGGTTTAGCCTCCTTGATCTCAGGGTAGATCTACTCTTGTAATACCCACATCATCAATATCAATCAAGCAGGACGTAGGTTTTACCTCCATCAAGAGGGCCCGAACCTGGGTAAAACATCGTGTCCCTTGTCTCCTGTTACCATCTGCCTAGATGCACAGTTCGGGAACCCCTACCCGAGATCCGCCGGTTTTGACACCGACAATGATGCTCACCGTCGTGCATGAGTAATTCCATCATAGGCTTGCTGGATGGTGATGGGTTGGATGAGATTTACCATGTAATCAAGTTAGTTTTGTTAAGGTTTGATCCCTAGTATCCACTATGTTCTGAGATTGATGTTGCTATGACTTTGTTATGCTTAATGCTTGTCACTAGGGCCCGAGTGCCATGATTTCAGATATGAACCTATTATGTTTTCATGAATATATGTGAATTCTTGATCCTATCTTGCAATTCTATAGTCACCTATTATGTGTTATGATCTGACAACCCCGAAGTGACAATAATCGGGATACTTCTCGGTGATGACCGTAGTTTGAGGAGTTCATGTATTCACTATGTGTTAATGCTTTGGTCCGGTACTCTATTAAAAGGAGGCCTTAATATCCCTTAGTTTCCACTAGGACCCCGCTGCCACGGGAGGGTAGGACAAAAGATGTCATGCAAGTTCTTTTCCATAAGCACGTATGACTATATTCGGAATACATGCCTACATTACATTGATGAACTGGAGCTAGTTCTGTGTCACCCTATGTTATAGCTATTACATGAGGAATCGCATCCGACATAATTATCCATCACTGATCCAATGCCTACGAGCTTTTCATATATTGTGCTTCGCTTATTTACTTTTCCGTTGCTACTGTTACAATTACTACTGCTATCTTTACTTCTGCCACTGTTACCTTTACTTCCATACTACTTTGCTACTAAATACTTTGCTACAGATACTAAGTTATCCAGGTGTGATTGAATGGACAACTCAACTGTTAATACTTGAGAATATTCTTTGGCTCCCCTTGTGTCGAATCAATAAATTTGGGTTGAATACTCTACCCTCAAAAGTTGTTGCGATCCCCTATACTTGTGGGTTATCAAGACTAATTTCTGGCGCCGTTGCCGGGGAGCATAGCTCTATTCTTTGAGTCACTTGGGATTTATATCTGCTGATCACTATGAAGAACTTGAAAGACGCAAGAACTAAGATTTTTCCCTCAACCACGAGGGGAGGTAAGGAACTGCCATCTAGCTCTACACTAGATTCTCCTTCTGTCTTGAGTAAGCTTGTGACACCTAAACCTGCTACTGCTATGAATTCTGATATGTCGCATGTTATTGATGATGCCACTTCTGCTATGCATGATACTTATGATGAAACTACTTCTGTGCTTGATACTACTGTGCCATTAGGTGAATATCTTGATGAACAACTTGCTAGGGTTAGAGAGAATGAAATTATTGAAGATGAAATTATTGATGATAGTGATGATGAAAGTTCTCCCCCTAATTATGAATTGCCTGTTGTTCTTGAGGGTTATGTTATGGATGAAGAAGCTGCTAGAGCTAATTTTTCTTGCAATGATAGATATGATCTTAAGAAGTTATTAGCTAAATGGAAGCAGCAATCCCTTAATGCTAGAATGAAACCTTACCCCGCTTTTGCTACTTCACCTATCTGTGTTACTGATAAGGATTATGAATTCTCTGTTGATCCTGAGATTATTACTTTGGTTGAATCTGATCCTTTTTATGGCTATGAGTCTGAAACTGTTGTGGCACATCTTACCAAGTTAAATGATATAGCCACCCTGTTCACTAATGATGAGAAGTCTCGCTATTATTATATCCTTAAGATATTTCAGTTCTCATTAAAGGGTGATGCTAAAACTTGGTTTAATTCTCTTGATCCTGGTTATGTGTGTATTCCCCAGGATATGATTTATTACTTCTCTGTTAAATATTTCCCCGCTCATAAGAAACAAGCTACCTTGCGGGAAATATATAATTTTGTGCAAATCGAAGAAGAGAGTCTCCCACAAGCTTGGGGAGGCTTCTACGATTACTTAATGCTTTGCCTGATCATCCTCTTAAGAAAAATGAAATACTTGATATCTTTTATAATGGACTAACCGATGCTTCCAAGGACTACTTGGATAGTTGTGCAGGTTGTGTTTTCAGGGAAAGACCGGTCGACCAAGCTGAATTGTTATTGAATAATATGTTGAATAATGAAAATAATTGGACTCTTCCTGAGCCAATTGAGCCAACTCCTGAGCCTATTCCTAAACCAACTCCGAAGAAGAGGGGTGTTCTATTTCTCAGTCCTGAAGATATGCAAGAGGCAAAGAAATCAATGAAAGAAAAGGGTATTAAAGCTGGAGATGTTAAGAATTTACCTCCGGTTGAAGAAATACATGGTCTTAATCTACTTATTGAAGAAACACATTGTCTTGATAACCCGACACAAGTAGTAAAGGTAAATTCTCTCTATAGATATGATAAGACTGAAATCCCGTCTACTAAATTTCATAGCCCATGCTTAGATGAATTTGATGACTTTATGGCTAGACAAGAAAGTTTTAATGCTTATGTTAGTAGAGAATTAAATAATAATGCTTTCGAGATAGGACACTTGAGTGATTATATGGTTAGAGTTAAAGGTGAACTTAAACTCATTAGCAAATATGCTTCTATGGTTACCACTCAAGCGGAGCAAGTACTTAAAGCTCAAAGTGATTTGCTTGATGAATTAAATAGTAAACATGATTTTTCTGTTAGAGTGGCTACTAGAACTGGTAGAATGACTCAGGAACCTTTGTATCCTGAAGGCCACCCTAAGAGAATCGAGCAAGATTCTCAGAGAAATAATTTAGAGGCACCTAGTTCTTCTACAAAGAAGAAAAAGAAAAATGATAGGACATTGCATGCTTCTAGTGAACCTGTTGTTGACACACCTGAGAATCCCAATGATATTTCTATTTCTGATGCTGAAACACAATCAGGTGATGAACATGAACCTAGTGGTAATGTTAATGATAATGTTCATGTTGATGCTCAACCTATCAATAATAATGATGTAGAGATTGAACCTGTTGTTGATATTGATAACTCACAATCAAAGAATCAACGTTATGATAAGAGAGATTTTGTTGCTAGGAAGCATGGTAAAGAGAGAGAACCATGGGTTCAGAAACCCATGCCCTTTCCTCCTAAACCATCCAAGACAAAGGATGATGAGGATTTTGAGCGCTTTGCTGAAATGATTAGACCTATCTTCTTACACGTATATGCTTGACTGATATGCTTAAATTAAATCCTTATGCTAATATATGAAGGATATCATTACAAATAAAAAAGATATCAGAAGCTGAAATTTCCACCATCCTTGCTAATTATACTTTTAAAGGTGGAATACCAAAGAAACTTGGAGATCCAGGGGTACCGACTATACCATGCTCCATTAAAAGAAATTATCTTAAAACTGCTTTATGTGGTCTTGGAGCCGATGTTAGTGTTATGCCTCTCTCTTTATATCATAGACTTGAATTGAATAAGTTGACACCTACTGAAATATCTTTGCAAATGGCTGATAAATCAACTGCTATACCTGTCGGCATTTGTGAGGATGTGCCTGTTGTGGTTGCAAATATCACTATCTTAACGGACTTTGTTATTCTTGATATTCATGAGGACGATAGTATGTTGATTATCCTTGGTAGACCCTTTTTGAATACTGCAGGGGTTGTTATTGATTACAACAAAGGCAATGTCACTTTTCATGTTAATGGTAATGAGCATATGGTACACTTTCCGAGGAAACAACCTCAAGTTCATAGCATCAATTCTATTGGAAAAGTTCCAACAATCATTATTGGAGGTTTTGAATTTCCTCTTCCTACTGCCAAGAAAAAGTATGATATTCTTATTGTTGGGGATGTTCATATCCCCGTGAGGTAACCTAGTGCTATTCGAAATTTCTCCGGTTCCGTGTTATTCGGAATGAGTTTGTTAACAAGACTTGATCAACCTTGTTAGTGGATTCATTTTGATGATCATGAGATGGATGAAACTAGAAGCACAACCTTCTGTACCCTCTTTTTACTTTCTGTTATTTAGAATAAATAAAGCAAAAATAGTATTATCTGTCTGTTTTCTGAATCATCCGTGCAATAAAAAATATCCCGAAAATAAAAGTGCTCCAAATGCCCTGCAAATTTAGTATGATTTTTATGGAATATTTGAGGATTTTAGGCACTAAGAACACTGCAGGGGGGCAAGCACCTGGTCACGAGGGTGGAGGGCGCACCCACACCCCCTGGGCACGCCCCCCTGTTTCGTGGGCCCACGGTGGCCCCCCTCCACTTATTCCTGCACCCACACACTCCATATTCCTCCCAAAAAAATCCCCATCCAGCTCAAGCACGAGTTCTAGCTCAGTTTGCTGCGATTTTCGATCTCTTTGCTCAAAGCTCCATTCACAAAACTGCTTTGGGAGATTGTTGCTTGGTATGTGACTCCTCCATTGGTCCAATTAGTTTTTGTTCTAGTGCTTTATTCATTGCAAATTTTTGCTGCATAGGTGACCCTGTTCTTGAGCTTGCCTGTCAAATTTATGAGGTCCCAAGTAATTTTAGTGCATGATATAGGCTCTAGGCACTTGTGGGAGTAGTTGCTATCAATCTTGTTTATTTTTATTCACATTTATTTTGAAGTTACTAAAATTTTTAGAAATTTTCAGAAAATGATAAGGAGATTTTTGAGGGGCTCTTCTAGCCAAGGCTCCAAAGATAAACAATCTAAGGAGAAGGAAAAGGCCAGGTATAATTTTCCTCGCGTAGCGCAAGTACGGCCGTGTGAATAGACTTGTGATAATTTCTTGAGAGAAGCCGTGATTTATGAAGACTTTTATTCTCTGGCTGAAAATGCGGGCCTCACCGACTTCCTCCACGACCGGATCGATTAGTATCTCTTACTCACCAATACTTTCGTGCGAAACTTTTATTATTATCCCAAGAATTCACCTCCTTCAGTACCGTTTCATTTATATGATGAGTTCAAGGAAATGTCATTACGCAATTTTTGCGCGGTATGTAGAATACCCTTTGAGGGTAGCTTAGATGAACCACATCGTAAAGATGTGGATGGTTTTGTTAACACTATTACTGTAGGGGATTCAAAGAAGGGTTCTGATGCGAGAATCACTAGCATACATTTTCCTGTTTTACGCTACTTTGCCATATTTGCTTGTCGATGCTTAATTGGTCGTGCAAATAGTGGAAACTTCAGTGTTCCTGATATCATTATTCTGTTCCATGCCTTGTTTGGTGATAACAGTTTTAGTATGGGTGTCGTTATTGCTAAACGGCTAAGCCTGAACCGTACAAAGGGCCCCATCTTTGGAGGTATCTATGTTGCACGCCTTGCTAAACATTTTGAGATACCTATTAGGCATTATGAGAAGGAGGAGACAATGCTGGCTCTTTCCTTTTTAGATTACAGGAGCATGGTAGCACATGAGTTTATTGTTGACAATGAAGATAAGATGCTTCTGTATAACCTGAGATTTAATAAGAAACACAATGAGATTATTACCCTGCCTGCGCCTTTGTTGTTTGATTTGACTGCAGATAATTACCTTGTCTTACCGGAAGTGGTGTACGCTCATCGAGGCCAGACATCCGCTCCAGAGCCTGAGCTGGAACCGCCACTAGACCCTTATCGTCCATCATCTTACCAGTGGGATCCGAAGGAGATCGCTAACCAGTGGTATCTTGACGACACTCCTCAGTACACTGGGGAGAGTAGCCGTTATCCATGGCCATAGACCAACTTAGGCCAAAAGCCTAAGCTTGGGGGAGTACGTATTTCTCACCGACTTTACATTCATGTTCACACACTATTCTAGTCGTCGGTGCTCATACTCTTTCATTGTATTATCCATGCTAGTTCTATTTATTTTTCTAGCTTCCTTCTTGTGTGTTTGATAAACCTTAAGAAAAAAAAGTTAGTTTACTTCCCATGCTTGTAGTAGTAACTAAATGAAAACCCAAAAAGATTTCTCGTTCTTCTTTTACTTGTTGGGAGCTTTCCCGTGTAGATAGTTTTATTTCTTTTCTTTCCTTTGGGGGTCGAGAGTAGAAGACCATATTGAAAATGTTTAGTGGCTCTCATATGCATGATTGTTGATTTTACTTAGAGCCCATATTACTTTGTCTTCTCTCCTGAATTGAATGCTTGCAGATTCCAGCTTAGTCCAATGCACGTGCACTATTATTATTATACACACCGTTCTGTCATGCAAGTGAAAGGCAATAATGACGATATATGATGGACTGATTGAGATAAGAGAAGCTGGTATGAACTCGACCTCTCTTGTTTTTGTAAATATAATGAGTTCATCGTTCCTGATTCAGCCTATTATGAATAAACATGTTTGTAATGACATTTAGAGATCATAGTTACTTATGTCATGCTTAATTAGCTATGAGTTTATAATGGTTTACCTTGCATGCCAACATGCTATTAAAACGATTGTGATGTGGTATGATGGGCTGGTATCCTCCATTAAATGATTTGAGTGACTTGACTTGGCACATGTTCACGCATGTAGTTGAAACAAATCAACATAGCCTTCACGATATTTATGTTCATGGTGGATTATATCTTACTCATGCTTGCACTTGGTGTAAATTAATTTTAATGCATGTTCATGACTGTTGTCGCTCTCTCAGTTGGTCGCTTCCCAGTCTTTTGCTAGCCTTCACCTGTACTAAGCGGGAATATTGCTTGTGCATCCAAACTCCATAAACCCCGAAGTTATTCCATATGAGTCCACCATACCTTCCTATATGCGGTATTTACCTGCCGTTCCAAGCAAATTTGTATGTGCCAAACTCCAAACCTTCAAATGAAATTCTGTTTATATGCTCGAGCAACTCATGTTTCAACTAGGGTTGTCTGTATCTTCCATGCTAGGTGGGTTATTCTCAAGAGGAGTGGACTCCGCTCCTCATTCACAAGAAAATGGCTGGTAACCGGGATGCCCAGTCCCATGATCAAAAAGATCAAAGCAAATCAAAATAATTAAACAAAACTCCCCCAAGGCTGTTGCTAGTTGGAGGCACTCGTTGTTTCAAGCAAGCCATGGATTGATGCTTGTTGGTGGTGGGGGAGTATAAACTTTACCATTCTGTTTGGGAACCGCCTATAGTGTATGTAGCATGGAAGATATTGCCATCTCATAGTTGTTGCGTTGAAAGTGAAAGTATGCCGCTCAAAATGTTATTCATCTCTATTCTAAAATCGAGCTCTGGCACCTCTACAAATCCCTGCTTCCCTCTACGAAGGGCCTAACTATTACTTTTATGTTGAGTCATAACCTTCTTATTAAAAAAGCCCCCGCTAGAGAGCACGCTGTCATTTGCATGTATTACTATTAATTTATATTGAGTATGACTTGACTGGATCTCTTCTACCATGAATTACAATGTTTAGTCAGTCCTTGATATTTAAAGGTGCTCTGCATTTATGTTTTGCGGTCTCAGAAAGGGCTAGTGAGATACCATCTTGTTATATCATATTATGATTGTTTTGAGAAAGTGTTGTCATCCGAGTTTTATTATTATTGCTCGCTAGTTGATTATGCTATTGATATGAGTAAACATGAGACCTAAGTGTTATTGTGAATATGGTTAGTTCATAATCTTTGCTAAAAACTTGAATGTTGGCTTTACATATTTACAACAACAAGAGCAAATAGAGTTTGTAAAAGTTTTTCTTTATCACTTTCAACTTATCAACTGAATTGCTTGAGGACAAGCAAAGGTTTAAGCTTGGGGGAGTTGATACGTCTCTAACGTATCTACTTTTACAAACACTTTTGCCCTTGTTTTGGACTCTAACTTGCATGATTTGAATGAAACTAAACCGGACTGATGCTGTTTTCAGCAGAACTGCCATGGTGTTGTTTATTGTGCAGAAAACAAAAGTTCTCGGAATGACCTGAAAATCCATGGAGATAACTTTTGGAAAATATAAAAAATACTGGCGAAAGAATCAAGACCAGGGGCCCCATAGCCTGTCCACGAGGGTGGGGGCGCGCCCCCTCCCCCTAGGCGCGTCCCCCTGTCTCGTGGGCCCCCTGGAGCTCCACCGACCTCAACTCCAACTCCATATATTCCGTTTCACAGAGAAAAAAAATCAGAGAGAAAGTTTCATTGCGTTTTACGATACAGAGCCGCCGCCAAGCCCTAGTCTCTATCGGGAGGGCCGGTCTGGTGTCCGTTCGGGGCTCCGGAGAGGGGGATTCGTCGTCGTCGTCATCATCAACCATCCTTCATCACCAATTTCATGATGCTCACCGCCGTGCGTGAGTAATTCCATCGTAAGCTTGCTGGACAGTGATGGGTTGGATGAGATTTACCATGTAATCAAGTTAGTTTTGTTAAGGTTTGATCCCTAGTATCCACTATGTTATGAGATTGATGTTGCTATGACTTTGTTATGCTTAATGCTTGTCACTAGGGCCCGAGTGCCATGATTTCAGATCTGAACCTATTATGTTTTCATGAATATATGTGAGTTCTTGATCCTATCTTGCAAGTCTATAGTCACCTATTATGTGTTATGATCTGACAACCCCGAAGTGACAATAATCGGGATACTTCTCGGTGATGACCGTAGTTTGAGGAGTTCATGTATTCACTATGTGTTAATGCTTTGGTCCGGTACTCTACTAAAAGGAGGCCTTAATATCCCTTAGTTTCCACTAGGATCCCGCTACCACGGGAGGGTAGGACAAAAGATTTCATGCAAGTTCTTCTCCATAAGCACGTATGACTATATTCGAAATACATGCCTACATTACATTGATGAACTGGAGCTAGTTTTGTTTCACCCTATGTTATAGCTATTACATGAGGAATCGCATCTGACATAATTATCCATCACTGATCCAATGCCTACGAGCTTTTCATATATTGTGCTCCGCTTATTTACTTTTCCGTTGCTACTGTTACAATTACTACAAAACTGCTATCTTTACTTTTGCCACTGTTACCTTTACTTCCATACTACTTTGCTACTAAATACTTTGCTGCAGATACTAAGTTATCGAGGTGTGGTTGAATTGACAACTCAACTGGTAATACTTGAGAATATTCTTTGGCTCCCCTTGTGTCGAATCAATAAATTTGGGTTGAATACTCTACCCTCGAAATCTGTTGCGATCCCCTATACTTGTGGGTTATCAACCTGCTCGAGGATGAGCAGGAATTAAGCTTGGGGATGCTTGATACGTCTCCAACGCATCTATAAGTTTTGATTGTTCCATGCTATTATATTACCCATTTTGGATGTTATTGGGCTTTACTTTACACTTTTATATCATTTTTTGAACTAACCTACTAACCGGAGGCCCAGCCCGAATTGCTGTTTTTTTTGCCGATTTCATTGTTTCGAAGAAAAGGAATATCAAATGGAATGAAACCTTCGGGAGTGATCTTTTTGGAACAAACGCAATCGAGGAGACTTGGAGTGGACGTCAAGCAGCAGATTAGGAAGCCACGAGGTAGGTGGGCACGCCCCCACCCTCGTGGGCCCCTCATGGCTCAACCGACCTACCTCCTTCGCCTATATATATTCATGTACCCTGAAAACATCCAGGGGCACCACAAAAAAATATTTCCACCATCGCAACCTTCTGTCTCCGCGAGATCCCATCTTGGAGCCTTCGCTGGCGCTCCGTCGGAGGAGGAATCAACCATGGAGGGCCTCTACATCATCTCCTAGGCCTCTCCGATGAGTTGTGAGTAGTTTACCACAGACCTTCGGGTCCATAGTTATTAGCTAGATGGCTTATTCTCTCTCTTTGAATCTCAATACAAAGTTGTCCTCGATCTTCTTGGAGATCTATTTGATGTAACTCTTTTTCCGGTGTGTTTGTCGAGATCCGATGAATTGTGGGTTTGTGATCTAGTTTATCTATGAGAAATATTTGAATCTCCTCTGAATTCTTTTATGTATGATTGGTTATCTTTGCAAGTCTCTTCGAATTATCAGTTTGGTTTGGCCTACTAGATTGATCTTTCTTGCAATGGGAGAAGTGCTTAGCTTTGGGTTCAATCTTGCGGTATCCTTTCCTAGTGCCAGCAGGGGCAGGAAGGAACGTATTGTATTGTTGCCATCGAGGATAAAATGATGGGGTTTATATCATATTGCTTGAGTTTATCCCTCTACATCATGTCATCTTTCTTAATGCGTTACTCTGTTCTTATGAACTTAATACTCTAGATGCAGCCAGGAGTCGGTCGATTTATGGAGTAATAGTAGTACATGCTGGCAGTAGTCGGTCTACTTGTTGCGGACGTGATGCCTATATACATGATCATGCCTAGATATTCTCATAACTTTGCACTTTTCTATCAATTGCTCGACAGTAACTTGTTCACCCACCGTAATACTTATGCTATCTTGAGAGAAGACACTAGTGAAACCTATGGCCCCTGGGTCTATCTTTTATCATATAAGTTTCCCATCTATCTTTTATTTGCATCTTAACTTTCCAATCTATATCATAAAAATACCAAAAATATTTATCTTATCTTATTATCTCTATCAGATCTCACTTTTGCAAGTTACCGTGAAGGGATTGACAACCCCTTTATCGCGTTGGTTGTGAGGTTCTTGTTTTTTTGTGTAGGTACGAGGGACTTTTGAGGAGCCTCCTACTAGATTGATACCTTGGTTCTCAAAAACTGAGGGAAATACTTACGCTACTTTACTGCATCACCCTTTCCTCTTCAAGGGAAAACCAACGCGGTGCTAAAGAGGTAGCAGGCCGCATCTCGGCAGCTCTTTTGGCCATCTCATGTCGACCAATGCGAGGGGCCACCCCACAGCTACGTCTGCATGCCCTTCGGCCTGCCTGGCGCGTCTGTGGTGTTCCAGCGCTGCATGAGGGATGCCCTGGTGGCTCGCGAGGCCAGGCATCAGGCGATCCTGGTGGAGATGGAGGAGCTCCTCCAGGAGCCTCACGGACCCTCTGGGCCTCCCGAGGCTCGGCACCGGGTGGCTCATGAGGAACGACTCCAGCGGCACGCGTCCTTCGCTACTCCAACACATCTTCAGCAACGATACCAGGTGACATCTCTCTAGTTCGTTCAGTTTGGGGGCGCCCCTCAGGCTGCATCATCCCCATGCCGCGTGGGTCTACCCCTGCGGCGTGTATCACTTTGCATTTACTAGGATTGTCTAACTATCTTCTATGAGTTTACCTACGATCACCATCCTCCGGCCTTGAGCCTTAACCGCCTCGCGGCCCCCTTGTGTTTGCTGGCTTGTCCCTCGCTCGCCTCACTACATGGCAACTCACATTGGCGCAACGCTTGTGCTCGGGTCCGTCCCTGCAATGCTGACAAACCCAAGGATTGAGATCTGGTTCGCGACCTGCTTCGCGTACACCACCTCACCAGGTCTTCGGTGCCTTCGTCCGGTGCCTAGGGCCCTGGGCTGCCAGCCCGCTCCGTAGGGGTTCTCGACCTCTTCTGTCATCTAACCTGCAGGTTCATCTAATGGTGATTTACAGGTCGGCTTGGACGACCGCCATCTTGCCTCACGAGTCGCTTGCACATTAAAGGGGGACCTCCCGAGCATCACATCTCGGGAGCTCCTACTGGCTCTCCAGCCCCCACACCCCCTGGCCTTGACCACGGCACCGCGACCTGGCATACCAGCGACGGCTGAGCTCGCTCGAGGGCCGAGACCCGAGGACGTAGAGCACCTGGACGAGTGAGGCAAGAGGAAGGTCGTTACGGGTCGTGCCTAACGACACCACCACGGATGCAAGGGCAGGCACCATCCTCCTAACGGACCAGGACATCAAAAGATAAGTCATGATTCACTGCGGCACCGGCCTCGTTCCCCGCACGCCCCAGCCTCGCAGTCCCACTCCGGCTGTTTCGCTTCCCTTTTCAATTCTCTGGGCGACTGCTTGTATGACAAGGGGGACCTCATGAGCATAGCGTCTCATGAGCTCTCACTAGACCTCGGGCCGCTCACCTCCTAGCCTTGACCACAGCATCACGACCTGGCATACTAGCAACGACTGAAGCCTGCCTGGGGACTGGGTCCCATCGGTGTAGAGCGACGCGTTGTCTAGGGAAAAGAAAAGGGAGGAACCGTGCCGAACTGGGATACGCGAATTCCTCACAAAATCAAAGAAAGCAACACTGGAGTTTAATACATTCCGATCCTTACAAACCCCACGGGGGCCGATTTTCATTCCGCGCAGGGAAAACAAAAGAAGGGAGGAAGCTACTAAGCCATCGGGCGTCATCAACGATGCCGGGTGGTAGCCGCTGCCGCGCTCCGACCACGGCGGGAGCTTGGCAGCATGTAGCTGTCGTCGCTCTACTCCGGAGACTCGCTGAGCTCAGGAGAGTCACTGGATTCCTAGGAGTCGTCGCTGCTACTGGAGGAGGTGCCAAAGGGGACAAAAGCAGGCCCACCGCCCGCTGTTGCACTCCACGGGCTGCTTCCTCCGGGGCAGCACTCCAGCCGTTCACCCTCCATGTTGAAGACATTGAAGAACAAGGTGCTCGCGCCATCATACTCGAAGTGAATCACAGGGCTCCCTCTACGCGGCAAGCCTGGGTGACTTCACCCCATCCTCGCGTCATGAAGACGTCTCCGGGGGCACCACTCGACTTCAGCTCCGGTGGCCAAGCTGCAGCACCCAACGTGCTGTAGCCACAGCTCAAGCGGCCCCCTCGGAGGCAGCTCGCTGGTGAAGAACCTCGGGAGCCGGATCCAGGAGTCGGGAGGCATCACCGCCCACACCACAAACTCACGCGAGCTACCCTTGGCATGAGTCCATGGCGCGGTCGTTAGGGCAATGGCGGCCCTACCACCATCGTTGGGGACTGCTCGACGGCGTGCATCTTCATCCTGAGCACGAGCATACATGGGGAGGGGAAAGCCAGGCGGAGGCCTCGATTGCCAAGGCCTGGCCACCTCTTGCCCCACGCCGGCATCGTGAGGAAGGCAGAGTTGTTTCTTCGGCGGGAGAGGATCAGGCCCCTCCCTAGGTGCCTTCCCCTTTTCGGCCGCTGAGAACCTCCTGATTGGCGCCATGGAAGCAAGAAAGAGAAGAAACAGGCGGCAGGAAGACGAAGGAGAGGTTAGCGGGGGGTTCTGCCACTCCCCCTCATTTATAGCCAAGGAAGGCCAACCGCCAGCCTCCATGACCTCGCGCCATGATGATCTTCTGCATGTCGCAACATGTCGTCAAGTCAAACAGTTGCCGAGGCAGCATGGGGAAGTGGAGATGCCCACGTCCCATCAATCGACACGCATCATCAAGGCCGCAGGCGGTTAGGCCCCGCGGCGCTCCGCATTTGCCCTTTGGCTTTGCCTGGAAGCCAAGTCCGAGCGCGCCTTGGGCCCAGGGGCTACTGTTGGCGTTCTGGATATAGGGGTATCAAGACTTGCCTACCTGCGGCCCACCACGTGGCTCCCTCAACGGCCTGGTGTGGCCCAGCTTCGACATCAGCAGCTCAAGACCCTCGCGAGGGGCCAAGACTCGTGAGGCAGACGATGCCAAGACCCCCGAGGCGATCGGCCTCTTCAGGCTGGCTCCCGAGGGGCGGAGAGTTCTATGCAAGGTGCACCTCACGAGGCTCAGCTGATGTGAGGCATGACGACCAAGGCCAAGCGGGTGCTAGGCGGGCGCTAGCGGGTGCAGAGCGCCAGTTTCCTCTTTGGTGCAAGGGAGGCAAGCCGCAGGCGCGGAGTCCCGAGGAATCAGCCAAAGGTTTCCATTCTGGTGCAATGTGACGCCCGGATAATTAAGCTACAATAATCCTTTGTTAATGATGCCATGTCACCACTGTTACTCTTGCTAAACCCACTTGTTTCAAACACATGTCAAATTCAAATTCCGAAAACAAGTCAAATTCTTATTTCTTCAAACTGTCAAGTAAAAATGTTTGGTGGGTTGAAAATATTCGCCAACTAATTGTCATGAATGATTCAACATCATTTGAGATATTTAATTTCCCTTGGAAATTAAAATAGTTCCAAATCACCCTTTTCTTATACTTTTCCATTTGTGAAAAATCCAAATCAATTCAAACTCCTACCAAACTTTTTGTGGTAGTGCCAAATATTGTAATGTATTTATGTGGCCAAGTTCCACATTTTTACAAAGACCAATTAACAACTCAAACTATTACAAATAGATTCTGCAATCAGTGTCAAATAAAATAAAAGGGAAAGGCCTAACTACTATGTGTTAATGGGCTCTAGTGCCTTTGTGCACTTTGGCCCGTCTAACAACATTGGGCAGCCCACCTCCACCTCATCCCCAACCTCGCTACAGGAGGCGGGGGGGATCGTGGCGGCCATCCCATGGCGCCCCTGGTCCCGTGGCGGTCATCCCCGCTCTCTCCCTGTGGATAAGAGGATACCCCGACGCCCTCCTACATCCCTTGATGAACCCTAGCCGCCCAATCGCTCTCCTCTCATTCGTTCTCTCGATTTGTTCGACGTCGAGCGCTGCTGCTGCCATGGCCATCGTCATCGCGCGGCCACTGACCTCCCCGCTGGCTAGGAATGCTCCAGGAGAATCGACATCGTCTTCTACTTCCTCTTCGTCCATGACCTCGAGCCCGGAGCCCCTGCATCGCCCTTGATGCCACCCTCTTCTTCCTCGGGTCGCCGGCAAATCTCGGCGATTCCGGCAAGCCTGCAGCTACTAAGCCATCACCGGGCCCCCTTGTGCCTCCCCGGTGAGCTTCTCCTCCGAATTCCCCTCACCCCGGTCTCGGATCCCTCATCATAGTCGCCTGTACGAGCAGGTGGTTGCCATGGCCATAGTTCAGCGTCTGCGTACGTGGTCCTGCAGTTCCTTGCAATAATACTGTCGTTGCTACTTGCCCTGCGTGATGCTGCTGTTATTGCTATTTCTGCCACTCGTCGCCGCGCTCCGCCACATTAGCCGGACGGAGCTCAACTCCCGGCTCAGCCGCGGGCTCCCTGCGCCTTCCTTGCCGTGGCCTCGCCCCCAGCCTTCCTCTCCCGCTGCTCGACCAGCAACGCCCCGGCGCGCACTGCCCGCGCGTGGCCGTGCCCCGCTCCACCTCTGACCAGGCCGCCCCCGTGCGCGCGTGCTGTCGCTAGCCGTTGCGGCCGGCTGCTGCTAGCCTGCTACGGCTGGCCATGGCCGAGCGGCCGTGCGTGTGTGTACGTGTTGTGCGTGCGTGCAGTGTGTGTGCGTGATGTGTGCGTCCGGTGTGTGTGTGCTCTGAGTGTGTGGCCGCGCCCACCTCTGGCCTCACCCGCCTTCGCCCGGCCTCGCCGCGCCGTTGCTTTTGCTCCATGCTGGTGCTCTTCCCGCTGCGCTCGGCTGCTGCTCCCCTGCTACAGTAACATTCAGTTACTGTAGCAATAGTCAGCTTTGCAATTTTTACACTAACTAGCCCTCTTCACGGTCCTTAAACAGCACCTAAACAAAAGTTAATATGAGTAAAATTCGTATGTGCGTGTAGTACACTTGGCAGGGTTCAATTCTTTCCATTGAACCAAATTCAAAAGCCGCCTAGATTAATTCCTATAAAAATGACGAAATTCTATGTTCTGTTAACTGGAAGAACTGAAAACAGATTCTGGAATTGACTTCCAGTAGCACTTTTCAAACAAAGATTTGAGCAAGCAAATGGACACTAATGTAGATGGACTTGATTCTGTCATGTAGATCACAGAAAATTGCTCAAGATTGATATAAGGCACTAACGCATAGGTTGGACAGAACAATAGTTATAGCCTTTTGAAAACAGCCAAGTGATATTTAAAACTGAGGACTTAGAAGAATTTCAGTAATTCCAGAAAATGCTTTGAACTTCGTTAATTCATAGAAATTAAACCGTAGCTCGGATGAAAACGTATTCTACATGAAAGTTGCTCAGAAAAATCCAACGAATCCGAATATGCGGTCCGTTCATCTGTCACATGCCTCTAGCATGCTGAACATGGAACATTTCCCCTCCGGTCATCTGTCTGACATAGGTCCGGAACCGGGAATACATTCCCGGTTGAATTCCACCTTCACCTATATCGTGTAGCCGTACGTTAGGTCACACCCGGCACAACATATTGCCATGTTACACTTTGTGATGCTATGTTTGCTTTGTATTTACTGTTTCTCCCCCCTCTTCTCTCCGGTAGACCACGAGACCGACGCTGCTGCTGCCCAGTTCTACTACGGAGCTGACGACCCCTCCTTCTTGCCAGAGCAACCAGGCAAGCCCCCCCCCCTTGATCACCAGATATCGCCTATTCTCCTCTATAGTGCTTGCTTTAGAGTAGTGTAGCATGTTACTGCTTTCCGTTAATCCTATTCTGATGCATAGCCTGACATTGTTGCTACATCTGTTGATACCTTACCTGCAATCCGAAATACTTAGTATAGGATGCTAGTTTATCATCATTGGCCCTACATTCTTGTCAGTCTGCCTTGCTATACTATTGGGCCGTGATCACTCGGGAGGTGATCACGGGTATATACTATATATACATACATACTATATAGATGGTGACTAAAGTCGGGTCAGCTCGATGAGTACCCGCAAGTGATTCTGATGAGGGGGCTGAAAGGACAGGTGGCTCCATCCCGGTAGAGGTGGGCCTGGGTTCCCGACGGCCCCCGACTGTTACTTTGTGGCGGAGCGACAGGGCAGGTTGAGACCACCTAGGAGACAGGTGGGCCTGGCCCTGTTCGGCGTTCGCGGATACTTAATACGCTTAACGAGATCTTGGTATTTGATCTGAGTCTGGCTACTGGCCTATACGCACTAACCAACTACGCGGGAACAGTTATGGTCACTCGGCGTCGTGGTATCAACCGAAGCCTTCATGACGTCAGCGACTGAGCAGCGCGCGCTGGGTTGGACTGCGTTAACGCAACTTCCTTTGTAATGGAGGTTGCTAGGTCTGCTCACCGACCGCGTACGCAACATGCAGGTGTGCAATGGGCGATGGGCCCAGACCCCTGCGTGCATAGGATTTAGACCGGCGTGCTGACCTCTCTGTTGTGCCTAGGTGGGGCTGCAACGTGTTGATCTTCTGAGGCCGGGCATGACCCAGGAAAGTGTGTCCGGCAAAATGGGATCGAGCGTGTTGGGTTATGTGGTGCACCCCTGCAGGGAAGTTAATCTATTCGAATAGTCGTGATCTTCGGTAACAGGACGACTTGGAGTTGTACCTTGACCTTATGACAACTAGAACCGGATACTTAATAAAACACACCCTTCCAAGTGCCAGATACAACCCGGTGATCGCTCTCTAACAGGGCGACGAGGAGAGGATCGCCGGGTAGGATTATGCTATGCGATGCTACTTGGAGGACTTCAGTCTACTCTCTTCTACTTGCTGCAAGACGAAGGCTGCCAGAAGCGTAGTCTTTGATAGGACTAGCTATCCCCCTCTTATTCTGGCATTCTGCAGTTTAGTCCACTGATATGGCCCTTTACACATATACCCATGCATATATAGTAGCTCCTTGCTTGCGAGTACTTTGGATGAGTACTCACGATTGCTTTTCTCCCCCTTTTCCCCCTTTCCTTTCTACCTGGTTGTCGCAACCATATGCCGGAGCCCAGGAGCCAGACGCCACCTTCGACGATGACTCCTACTACACTGGAGGTGCCTACTACTACGTGCAGCCCGCTGACGACGACCAGGAGTAGTTAGGAGGATCCCAGGCAGGAGGCCTGCGCCTCTTTCGATCTGTATCCCAGTTTGTGTTAGCCATCTTATGGCAACTTGTTTACTTATGTCTGTACTCAGATATTGTTGCTTCCGCTGACTCGTCTATGATCAAGCACATGTATTCGAGCCCTCGAGGCCCCTGGCTTGTATTATGATGCTTGTATGATTTATTTATGTTTTAGAGTTGTGTTGTGATATCTTCCCGTGAGTCCCTGATCTTGATCATACATGTTTGCGTGCATGATTAGTGTACGATTGAATCGGGGGCGTCACAAGTTGGTATCAGAGCCGACTGCCTATAGGAATCCCCCTTCCACACTCCTTGGCCGAAGTCGAGTCTAGTCATTGAAAAACTTTTACTAACATGGTTGTGTCCCTTACGGGCCCACGTCGCCATTGGGTGGTGTCGTGGTTCTAAGCCTGACAGTAGAGTGGGGGTAGGTATGGAGAGGCAAGGTCCTAGCTATGGAGAGGTTGTAAACACAAAGGATGTACGAGTTCAGGCCCTTCTCGGAGGAAGTAATAGCCCTACGTCTCGGAGCCCGGAGGCGGTCGAGTGGATTATGAGTATATGAGCTACAAGGTGCCGAACCCTTCTGCCTGTGGAGGGGGGTGGCTTATATAGAGTGCGCCAAGACCCCAGCCAGCCCACGTAGGAGAGGGTTTAAGGTGAGTTAAGTCTGGGGCGTTACTGGTAACGCCCCACATAAAGTGCCTTTACTATCATAAAGTCTACTTGATTACAGGCCGTTGCAGTGCAGAGTGCCTCTTGACCTTCTGGTGGTCGAGTGAGTCTTCGTGGTCGAGTCCTTCAGTCAGTCGAGTGGGTCCCTCGTTGGTCGACTGGAAGATGACTTCTTCTAAGGGTGTCCTTGGGCAAGGTACTTGGATCAGGTCCATGACCCTACCCTAGGTACATAACCCCATCATTAGCCCCCGAATGGATTGAGGCTTCGAGTGAGGAAGGAGTTGACGTCGTTTCCGATTAACCTTTGTGCCCTGGTCGTGCGTTGTCCTGGACCAAAGAATCTCTTCGTCGACAGGGAGCAACTTGTCTTCAGTCGACTCGATCCATTCTATTTTTGCGTCGAGTGACCTTTCGGGTTTCGACGATCTCCGAGCGACGGATCGCCGGAAACGCCGCGTCTGACAGACTGATTTGCTGTTCGCGGATTCCGCGGGATGCGAAATTTGGGGACGCGCGCGAAGCGGGGCGGACCGCGGCGTTCGGATGGGACGGGGCATAGACGCCTCGAACTCCGCGCCGCCTTTTTCGCCACATATCCCGTCTGCATAACTGCTCCCAGATATGATTAGATCGACGAGCCCACCTGTCATCCACTCGGAAGGGACCTTATAAATGTGCCCGGCGAGGATTTCTGTGCTGCGCCTCAGCATTCTCTCTCTCTCTCTCTCTCTCTGCTTCCTTCTTCTCCGCCCAGCGTGCTCGCTCTCGCCCCCGCACCACTTCCTTTCGCGCATCTCGCCAGCGACCATGGCCAAGGAGAAGACGGCGGCGCTGGAGCGCGCAAAGAAGGCGTCGGCGTCGGAGAAGGCGAAGGGGAGATCCACCAGCCGCGGAGGGTCCTCGTCCAGATCCCGTCTGCCGAAGGGCTGGGTCCAAGGAGACTGGATCCAGTCAACCATCACAGAGAAGGACCTCCTCGACATGGCCAACGAGGGCTTGATCCCTCATGGAGCTGCGAGGCTTCCGGGGAAGGAATGGCAGCCCCAGCCAGAAGAGGGTGAGTGTGTGCTCTTGGCCACCCATGTTGATCGTGGATTTTCCTTGCCTCCGAGTATTTTCTTCCGTGGCTTCTTGAATTTCTTCGGAGCGCAGCTTCACCACTTTACCCCAAACTCCATTGCCTATCTTGCTGCATTCGTGTCCATGTGTGAGGGTTTCTTGGGCTGTCGACCGCACTGGGGTTTGTTCAAACACATATTCACGTGTCGCTCTCAGACCGTGAAGAAGGCGAGCCCAGGTGATGAGAGAACCCGAGTCGTCCAAATGTGTGGGGGTCTGGGGATCCAAGTGAGGAACAAGAGCACCTTCCCGCCCATGACCTTTCCCGAGTCGGTCAGAGGCTGGCAGTCGACTTGGTTCTACTGCCAGGACCAGTCGACGCCGGGGCAGTCGAGTGGACTCCCACCGTTTACCATGGACCGAGTGAACAAGCCTTCCTCTCTGAAGTTGATTCCGGAGGAGAAAGCGGACGTGAAGATGTTGATGGAGCGCGTGGTGCAGCTGGTTCGGGAGGGAGTGACGGGCATGGATCTCTTGGAGGTCTTCCTTAGGCGTCGTATCCAGCCCCTGCAGTTCCGGAGCCACTGCATGTGGTTGTACTGTGGGACTGAAGACGAGACTCGAGTCCATCCGGAAGCAGTCGACGATGTCACTCTGGAAAGATGGATGGTAGCAGTTACCGGAAACAAGGACAACCCACGCGGAGCTAGAAGGATTCCTCCACTCGACCACAACAGCGATCCAAACAAGGTACACTTGCTCTGCACTCCACTGCGTTCTTGTCGCATTCATTTCTGTTTACTCTGCCGACTGGTCGACTGATCCTTGTCTTGATGTCTGCTAGGCCCTCACCGAGCTGTACTCGATGCCCAATGGGGCACAAACTCCGACTGAGGAGGGCGAGGCGAGTGGGGGCGAGAGCCAGGACGAGGAGGAATGGGACTCGGACGTTGCAGAGGATGATGATGATGATGACGATGACGGTGGTGATGAAGATGACGTTGAAGACGAGGAGGAAGAGGAGGAGGAGGTCGTACCACCGCGCTCGGAAAGGCGGTCGAAGCTTGTCCACGACCCTTCGACCGAACGTGGTAAGGGGGTTGCGACAGCCGCTCAGTCGACCAAGCGCCCTCGGACCACCTCTCCGGTGCCGACTGAGAAGGCGCCGAAGCAGCCCAGGGCGGCCTCGTCGAAGCCGATCAAGCTCCTGCCGAAGATGAAGGTGTCCATCCCCACCATATCAGGGTAATCGTGCTGCTTAAGTCTTCTTATTTTGTGTGAACTTTGTCTCCGGTCGACGCTGAAATTAGTCGACTGATCCTTTGGAGTTGCAGTGCTGCCACTTCTGAAACCTCAGCCCGGGCTGATGACCACGAGATGGAGGACGCAGCAACTTCGAAACCAGGTACTGTATTCTTAACGCCGTTCTTGGTCGACCGACTTGCGATCTCTGATCTTGACTCTTCTCCGTAGCCCCACCCAATGTTGTTATCGATCTCCCTGATGATGACGAGGATGAAGAACCACTGAAGCGCAGGAGGAGTCGGAAAGCGTCCGCCAGTAAGGTGCCTCAGGATGTGACTGCGCCTGAGATTCCGACTGCGGAGGAAGGGAACACCACTCGACACACGGTGTCCTTCGCAGATCCATTGACGAGTGCTCAGCAGCCCTCCCTCTTCACGACGCACCATGTCCCAGAGGACCAAGCTGGCGCAGCGAAGGAGGCGATACGCCAGGCGGGACTCATGATGGAGCAGCTGAAGACCATCCGGGACGCGAGCCAGGCAGCTTATGACGCCAGTTCTGCCCTCCAAAGCAATGTCCAGGTCAGTCGACCACTGTTTGTTCTGTTGGATATGCTACCAAAAACTTTTCCTTTCTGGAATTTATAGTAGTCACCCACTGGGTGTGTCTAATAAACTCCGAGTTAGCGGGGGCACGCTGAGTGCACCCGCGGGGTGTAGTCCCCAAGGCTAAGGTCGACTGCTGGCAGTCGGCCTTAGGCTTTATGATGTCAATCTTTCTGTCAGTCGACTGGTCGACTGGATTTCACAAACCGGTGGGGGCACGCTAAGTGCACCCACTGGGTGTAGTCCCCGAGACTGTGGTCGACTGCTTGCAGTTGATCACAGTCTTAGAGAATGCATCTCGCACTGTGTCTTTTTTTTTTGAGGTCGACTGGTCGACTTTGTCTTCAACAGGATTAGTGGGGGCACGCTGAGTGCACCCACTGGGTGTAGTCCCCGAGACTACGGTCGAATGCTTGTATTCGGTTGTAGTCTTAGAAACGTGTGTTTTCCCCTTTTTCACTCGGAAGTGAATTATATTTGACATTTAGTCGATTGGTTCTTCGCAGAACTCTTGTGATCTTGTGGCTCGCTACTCAGAGCTGGAACACAAGCATACTCAAGTCGAGCTGAACTTGAAGCTGGTTCAGGAGAAGCTGACAAAGGCAAAGGAGGAGACTGAAGGTATGTTTGGTGAGACCCTGACGACTGCTTTTCCCCTTGCTTGCTTCAAAATCTGATCTTGCTGTAATCTTGCAGGTAAGGTAAGGGAGGCCCAACAGAAGAAAGACCTTGAGCTAGCTGAGAAGATCAAGCTTGCTGACGAGAAGTTAGCTTCAGTCACCAAGCTTGAACAAGACAATACCAATCTGAAAGCTGCTCTTGGGATTGCCAACAAGGAGGTCAGTCGACTGAAAACTGACAAAGCTGCCCTGACCGACCAAGTCAGCAAATTGGCTGGGAAGAAAACTGATCTGGAGGCCTTCTTGAGTGGACTTGCCAAGAAGCTGTTTCTTATGCTTGAAGGTAAACCTCTATGTTTGGCAGACATTTCCAATCGTGATTTTTCCATTCGACCATCCCCTTGACTTAGTGATCACCCTTGCAGAATTTTGTCAAAACTTTGAAGAAGAAACTAGCCGGCTGGAGCCAAACCTCGACCCCGTCAATTCTCCGGTGAACGACGAAGTTGCCATGGAAGTTTTCCGACTGGAGTCCCGTGTTGCAGCCGTCGTGGACTATCTCGCAAAGCTGAAGGCCGCCACATCGCGCATCGACTCGACGCTCTGGCCTGAGGAGACACTTCAGAATGACCTTGAGTCTCTGATGGCCCGCTTGAACACGATCCCTGGTCGAGTGCAGAAGTGGAAGAAGTCCTCGGCTCGGTGTGGTGCAGATGTCGCTCTGTGTCTGGCCCGAGTCCACTGCAAAGATGCGCGAGAGGAGAAGCTGGCGGCCCTTCGGGTGGCCAATACCAAGAAGCACGACTTCAGGTCCTTTATGGAAACTTTCCTTGCAGCTGCCACTCGGATCGCCGACGGAATTGACCTTGATGAATTCGTTGCACCTTCCAGCCCTCCACAGGAGGGGTAAAAAACTTCTTCTGGCTCGACGCTTTAAATTTGCCTCGGTATTGCCGAGTGGAATTGTAACCGACAAACCTTAACAGGCTTGACGCCTGAGCACTTTTGGTTCCTTTAGATATCGATTCAAACTTGAATTTGGTGCTTGACTACAATTGCCTTTGGCTCGAAATGTCTTTTGCAGGTTCAAAGCAAGGCGCCTTTACTGCAATCGACTTATTTTTTAGTCCACTTAGGCGAGCACTGGGCTGCGGCTAAGCCCCCGAGTGGAAGTCTGGCTTACCACTCGGTAGGATTTTTATAACTTAGGCGAGCACAGGGCTGCAGCTAAGCCTCCGAGTGAGAGGGTCGCTCTCCACTTGGTAGGATTTTTATAACTTAGGCGAGCACAGGGCTGCAGCTAAGCCTCCGAGTGAGAGGGTTGCTCCTCACTCGGTAGGATTTTTATAACTTAGGCGAGTGCTTGGACTGCAGCTAAGCCCCCGAGTGAGAGGGTTGCTCTCCACTCGGTAGGATTTCGATAACTTAGGCGAGTGCTTGGACTGCAGCTAAGCCCCCGAGTGAGAGGGTTGCTCTTCACTCGGTAGGATTTCGATAAACTTAGGCGAGTCCTTGGACTGCAGCTAAGCCCCCGAGTGAGAGGGTTGCTCTTCACTCGGTAGGATTTTTGTAACTTAGGCGAGTGCTTGGACTGCAGCTAAGCCCCCGAGTGAGAGGGTTGCTCTTCACTCGGTAGGATTTCGATAAACTTAGGCGAGTCCTTGGACTGCAGCTAAGCCCCCGAGTGAGAGGGTTGCTCTTCACTCGGTAGGATTTTGATAAACTTAGGCGAGTCCTTGGACTGCAGCTAAGCCTCCGAGTGGAAGTCTGGCTTACCACTCGGTAGGATTTTTATAACTTAGGCGAAACGGATTCGCGGCTAAGCCTCCGAGTGGGAGTCTGGCTCACCACTCGGTAGGATTTTTACAAACTTAGGCGAAACGGATTCGCAGCTAAGCCACCCACTGAGGGGGAATTTTATGTGGACAAAAATAAAAAGTGACAGAAATTATGGAGGGACTATGACACTATTATTTTGAGGCCCACGAACTA